>NC_092240.1:41706808-41731808 GCF_036320965.1 Panulirus ornatus
GCAGTTGAGGGAGTAATTGGTATGCATGGGGTGTTCAGTGTTGTAAATGGAAATGGTGAAGAGCTTGTAGATTTATGTGCTGAAAAAGGACTGATGATTGGGAATACCTGGTTTAAAAAGCGAGATATACATAAGTATACTTATGTAAGTAGGAGAGATGGCCAGAGAGCGTTATTGGATTACGTGTTAATTGACAGGCGCGCGAAAGAGAGACTTTTGGATGTTAATGTGCTGAGAGGTGCAACTGGAGGGATGTCTGATCATTATCTTGTGGAGGCTAAGGTGAAGATTTGTATGGGTTTTCAGAAAAGAGGAGTGAATGTTGGGGTGAAGAGGGTGGTGAGAGTAAGTGAGCTTGGGAAGGAGACTTGTGTGAGGAAGTACCAGGAGAGACTGAGTACAGAATGAAAAAAGGTGAGAACAATGGAAGTAAGGGGAGTGCGGGAGGAATGGGATGTATTTAGGGAATCAGTGATGGATTGCGCAAAAGATGCTTGTGGCATGAGAAGAGTGGGAGATGGGTTGATTAGAAAGGGTAGTGAGTTGTGGGATGAAGAAGTAAGAGTATTAGTGAAAGAGAAGAGACAGGCATTTGGACGATTTTTGCAGGGATAAATTAAATTGAGTGGGAGACGTATAAAAGAAAGAGACAGGAGGTCAAGAGAAAGGTGCAAGAGGTGAAAAAAAAGGGCAAATGAGAGTTGGGGTGAGAGAGTATCATTAAATTTTATGGAGAATAAAAAGATGTTCTGGAAGGAGGTAAATAAAGTGCGTAAGACAAGGGGGCAAATGGGAACTTCAGTGAAGGGCGCAAATGGGTAGGTGATAACAAGTAGTGGTGATGTGAGAAGGAGATGGAGTGAGTATTTTGAAGGTTTGTTGAATGTGTTTGATGATAGAGTGGCAGATATAGGGTGTTTTGGTCGAGGTGGTGTGCAAAGTGAGAGGGTTAGGGAAAATGATTTGGTAAACAGAGAAGAGGTAGTAAAAGCTTTGCGGAAGATGAAAGCCGGCAAGGCTGCAGGTTTGGATGGTATTGCTGTGGAATTTATTAAAAAAGGGGGTGACTGTATTGTTGACTGGTTGGTAAGGTTATTTAATGTATGTATGACTCATGGTGAGGTGCCTGAGGATTGGCGGAATGCGTGCATAGTGCCATTGTACAAAGGCAAAGGGGATAAGAGTGAGTGCTCAAATTACAGAGGTATAAGTTTGTTGAGTATTCCTGGTAAATTATATGGGAGGGTATTGATTGAGAGGGTGAAGGCATGTACAGAGCATCAGATTGGGGAAGAGCAGTGTGGTTTCAGAAGTGGTAGAGGATGTGTGGATCAGGTGTTTACTTTGAAGAATGTATGTGAGAAATACTTAGAAAAGCAAATGGATTTGTCTGTAGCATTTATGGATCTGGAGAAGGCATATGATAGAGTTGATAGAGATGCTCTGTGGAAGGTATCAAGAATATATGGTGTGGGAGGCAAGTTGTTAGAAGCAGTGAAAAGTTTTTATCGAGGATGTAAGGCATGTGTACGTGTAGGAAGAGAGGAAAGTGATTGGTTCTCAGTGAATGTAGGTTTGCGGCAGGGGTGTGTGATGTCTCCATGGTCGTTTAATTTGTTTATGGATGGGGTTGTTAGGGAGGTGAATGCAAGAGTTTTGGAAAGAGGGGCAAGTATGAAGTCTGTTGGGATGAGAGAGCTTGGGAAGTGAGTCAGTTGTTGTTCGCTGATGATACAGCGCTGGTGGCTGATTCATGTGAGAAACTGCAGAAGCTGGTGACTGAGTTTGGTAAAGTGTGTGAAAGAAGAAAGTTAAGAGTAAATGTGAATGAGAGCAAGGTTATTAGGTAGAGTAGGGTTGAGGGTCACGTCAATTGGGAGGTGAGTTTGAATGGAGAAAAACTGGAGGAAGTGAAGTGTTTTAGATATCTGGGAGTGGATCTGGCAGCGGATGGAACCATGGAAGCGGAAGTGGATCATAGGGTGGGGGAGGGGGCGAAAATTCTGGGAGCCTTGAAGAATGTGTGGAAGTCGAGAACATTATCTCGGAAAGCAAAAATGGGCATGTTTGAAGGAATAGTGGTGCCAACAATGTTGTATGGTTGCGAGGCGTGGGCTATGGATAGAGTGGTGCGCAGGAGGATGGATGTGCTGGAAATGAGATGTTTGAGGACAATGTGTGGTGTGAGGTGGTTTGATCGAGTAAGTAACGTAAGGGTAAGAGAGATGTGTGGAAATAAAGAGAGCGTGGTTGAGAGAGCAGAAGAGGGTGTTTTGAAATGGTTTGGGCACATGGAGAGAATGAGTGAGGAAAAATGTCCAAGAGGATATATGTGTCGGAGGTGGAGGGAACGAGAAGAGGGAGACCAAATTGGAGGTGGAAAGATGGAGTGAAAAAGATTTTGTGTGATCGGGGCCTGAACATGTAGGAGGGTGAAAGGAGGGCAAGGAATAGAGTGAATTGGAGCGATGTGGTATACCGGGGTTGACGTGTTGTCAGTGGATTGAGTCAGGGCATGTGAAGCGTCTGGGGTAAACCATGGAAAGCTGTGTATGTATGTATATTTGCGTGTGTGGACGTATGTATATACATGTGTATGGGGGTGGGTTGGGCCATTTCTTTCGTCTGTTTCCTTGCGCTACCTCGCAAACGCGGGAGACAGCGACAAAGTATAAAGAAAAAAAAAAAAAAAATATATATATATATATATATATATATATATATATATATATATATATATATATGAGGGAGCGGGGGGGCTGGAAATCCTCCCCTCTCATTATTTTTTTTTAATTTTCCAAAAGAAGGAACAGAGAAGGGGGCCAGGTGAGGATATTCCCTCAAAGGCCCAGTTCTTTGTTCTTAACGCTACCTCGCTAACTCGGTAAATGGCGAATAGTTTGAAAGAAAAAAATATATATAGATATATATATATATATATACATATATATATATATATATATATATATATATATATATATATATATATATATATATATATATATATATATATATATATATATATATATATATGTATATATATATATATATATATATATATATATATATATATATATATATATATATATATATATATATATATATATATATATATATATATATATATATATATATACATATATATATATATATATATATATATATATATATATATATATATATATATATATATATATATATATATATATATATATATATATATATATATATAATATATATATATATATATATGTATCTTTTCTTTCTTTTAAACTAATCGCAATTTCCCGCGTTAGCGAGGTAGCGTTAAGAACACAGGACTGGGCTTTTTTTGGAATATCCTCACCTGGCACCCACTGTTCCTTCTTTTGGAAAAATAAAAAAAAACGAGAGGGGAGGATTTCCAGGTCCCCGCTCCCTTATATATATATTTTCTTTTTTTTTCATAATATTCGCAATTTCCCGCATTTGCGAGGTAGCGTTAAGAACAGAGGACTGGGCTTAGAGGGAAAATCCTCACCTGGCCCCCTTCTCTGTTCCTTCTTTTGGAAAATTAAAAAAAAACGAGAGTGGAGGATTTCCAGCCACCCGCTCCCTTCCCTTTTAGTCGCCTTCTACGACACGCAGGAAATACGTGGGAAGTATATATATATATATATATATATATATATATATATATATATATATATATATATATATATATATATATATATATATATATATATATATGAGAGAGTTGAGGTGAGAGAGTATCATTAAATTTTAGGGAGAATAAAAAGATGTTTTGGAAGGAGGTAAATAAAGTGCGTAAGACAAGGGAGTAAATGGGAACATCAGTGAAGGGGGTTAATGGGGAGGTGATAACAAGTAGTGGTGATGTGAGAAGGAGATGGAGTGAGTATTTTGAAGGTTTGTTGAATGTGTTTGATGATAGAGTGGCAGATATAGGGTGTTTTGGTCGAGGTGGTGTGCAAAGTGAGAGGGTTAGGGAGAATGATTTGGTAAACAGAGAAGAGGTAGTAAAAGCTTTGCGGAAGATGAAAGCCGACAAGGCAGCGGGTTTGGATGGTATTGCAGTGGAATTTATTAAAAAAGGGGGTGACTGTATTGTTGACTGGTTGGTAAGGTTTTTTTAATGTATGTATGACTCATGGTGAGGTGCCTGAGGCCTGGCAGAATGCTTGCATAGTGCCACTGCACAAAGGCAAAGGGGATAAGAGTGAGTGCTCAAATTACAGAGTTATAAATTTGTTGAGTATTCCTGGATAATTATAAGGGAGGGTATTGATTGAGAGGGTGAAGGCATGTACAGAGCATCAGATTGGGGAAGAGCAGTGTGGTTCCAGAAGTGGTAGAGGATGTGTGGATCAGGTGTTTCCTTTGAAAAATGTATGTGAGAAATACTTAGAAAAACAAATGGATTTGTATGTAGCATTTATGGATCTGGAGAAGGCAAACCAACACTCACTGAGAACCAATCACTTTCCTTTCTTCCTACTCGTACACTTGCCTTACATCCTCGATAAAAACTTTTCACTGCTTCTAACAACTTACCTCCCACACCATATATTCTTAATAACTTCCAAAGAGCATCTCTATCATATATATATATATATATATATATATATATATATATATATATATATATATATATATATATATATATATATATATATATATATATATAGAGAGAGAGAGAGAGAGAGAGAGAGAGAGAGAGAGAGGGTTTGGTAAAGTGTGTGAAAGAAGAAAGTTAAGAGTAAATGTGAATAATAGCAAGGTTATTAGGTACAGTAGGGTTGAGGGTCAAGTCAATTGGGAGGTAAATTTGAATGGAGAAAAACTGGAGGAAGTAAAGTGTTTTAGATATCTGGGAGTGGATCTGGCAGCGGATGGAACCATGGTAGCGGAAGTGGATCATAGGGTGGGGGTGAGGCGTATATATATATATATATATATATATATATATATATATATATATATATATATATATATATATATATATATATATATATATATATATATATATATATATATATATATATATATATATATATATATATATATATATATATATATATATATATATATATATATATATATATATATATATATATATATATATATATATATATATATATATATATATATATATATATATATATATATATATATATATATATATATATATATATATATATATATATATATATATATATATATATATATATATATATATATATATATATATATATATATATATATATATATATATATATATATATATATATATATATATATATATATATATATATATATATATATATATATATATATATATATATATATATATATATATATATATATATATATATATATATATATATATATATATATATATATATATATATATATATATATATATATATATATATATATATATATATATATATATATATATATATATATATATATATATATATATATATATATATATATATATATATATATTATATATATATATATATATATATATATATATATATATATATATATATATATATATATATATATATATATATATATATATATATATATATATATATATATATATATATATATATATATATATATATATATATATATATATATATATATATATATATATATGTATACATATATATATATATATATATATATATATATATATATATATATATATATATATATATATATATATACGCCCATGCACGCACAAATACATACATATACATACACAGACACATACATATATGCACATGTACATATTCATACTTGCTGCCTTCAACCAAGCTCATTGCCACCCGGCCACACAAGAAACAGCATCCCACTACCCCTTATCCTCCAGCGAGGTTGCGCCAAGAAAAGACAAAAGGCCACATTCGTTCACACTCAGTCTCTAGCTATCATGTGTAATTCCCCGAAACCACAGGTCCCTTTCCACATCAGGCCCCACAGACCTTCCCATGGTTTACCTCAGACGCTTCACATGACCTCGTTCAATCCATTGACAGCACGTCGACCCCAGTATACCACATAGTTCTATTTCACTCTATTCCTTGCACGCCTTTCACCCTCCTGTATGTTCAGGCCACGATCGCTCAAAATCTTTTTCATTCCATCCCTCCCCATCTAATTTGGTCTCCCGTTTCTTGTCGTTCCCTTCACCTCTGACACACATATCCTCCCTGTCAATCTTTCCTCACCCATTCTCTCCATGTGCCTAAACAATTTCAACACACCCTCTTCTGCTCTCTCAACCACACTCTTTTTATTACCACACATTTCTCTTATCCTTTCATTACTTTCACGATCAAACCACCTCACACCTCACATTGTCCTCAAACATCTCATTTCCAACACATCCACCCTCCTCCGTATAGAGCCCATTCCTCGCAACCATATAATATTGTTGGAACCACTATTCCTTCAAACAAACCCATTTTTACTCTCCGAGGTAACAGTTTCGCCTTCCATACATTCTTCATCGCTCCCAGCCTTCGCCCCATACCCCACCCTGTGACTCACTTTCGCTTCCATGGTTTCATCCGATGCTAAGTCCACTCCCAGATATCTAAAACAATTCTCTTCCTCCAGTTTTTCTCCATTCAAACGTACCTCCCAGTTAACTTGCCCCTCAACCCTACTGAATCTAATAACCTTGCTCGTATTAACATTTACTCTCAACTGTCTCCTTTCGCACACTCTAAGAAACTCAGTCACCAACCTCTGTAGTTTCTCACCCGAATCAGCCACCAGCGATGTATCATCAGCAAACAACCACTGACTCACTTCCCAAGCACTCTCATCACAACACAACTACATACTTGCCCCCCTCTCCAAAACTCTTGCATTCACTTCCCTAACCACCCCATCCATAAACAAATTAAACAACTATGGAGACATCACGCATCCCTGCCGCAAACCGACATTCACTGGGAATCAGCCACTTTCCTCTCTTCCTACTCGTACACATGCCTTACATCCGCTGGTAAAAACTTTTCGCTGCTTCTAGCAACTTACCCCCACACCGTATACTCTTAAAACCTTCCACAGAGCATCTTTATCAACTCTGTCATATGCCTCCTCCATATCCGTAAATGCTACATACTAATCCTTCTGTTCTTCTAAGTATTTCTCACATACATACTTCAAAGCAAACACCTGATCCACACATTCTCTACCACTTCGGAAACCACACTGCTCGGACCCAATCTGATGCTCTGTACATGCCTTCACCCTTTCAATCAATGCCCTCCCATACAATATCCTAAATAAACTTATACCTCTGTAATTTGAACACTCACCTTTATCCTCTTTGCCTTCGTACAATGGCACTATGCATGCCACCAATCCTCAGGCACTTCACTATGATCCATATATATACTGAATATCCTTACAAACCAATCAGAGACACAGTCAGTCCCTTTTTGAATAAATTCCATTGCAATACTCGCCGCCTTGCCGGCTTTCATCTTCCGCAAATCTTTCACTACCTCTTCTCTCTTTACCAAACCATTTCTCCTGATCTTTTCACTTCGCACACCATCCCGACCAAAAACCCGATATCTGCCACTCTATTATCAAACACATTCAACAAACCTTCAATGTAGGGGACAGGGGAGACGAAATACTTCCCGCGCATTCCCCGCGTGTCGTAGAAAGCGACTAAAGGCGGCGGGAGAGGGGAGCTAAAAACCCTCTCCTCCCTGTATTCTAAAGTTCTAAAAGGGGAGAGAGAAGATGGATTCATGCGGTGAGTGCTCATCCTCCTCGAAGTCTCAGATTGGGGTGTCAAAATATGTGTGGATGTAGCAAAGATAAGACAAAAAGGAGAGATTGGTAATATGTTTGAGGGAAGGATCCTGATGTTTTGGCTGTGAATGAAACGAAGCTCAAGGGTAAAGAGGAAGAGCGGATTGGGAATGACTTGGGGGCAAAGTTAGGGGTTGGTGAGAGGATATGAGCAAAGGAATGAGTAGCACTACTCCTGAAGCAAAAGTTGTGGGAGTATGTAATAGAGTGTAAGAAAGTAAACTCTAGATTGATATGGGTAAAACTGAAAGTTGATGGAGAGGGATGGGTGATGGTTGGTGCCTATGCACCTGGTCATGAGAAGAAAGATCATGAGAGGCAAGTGTTTTGGGAGCAGGTGAGTGAGTGTGTTATACTGCTTTGATGCACGATAACGGGTTATAGTGATGGGTTATTTGAATGCATAGGTGAGTAATGTGGCAGTTGAGGGTATAATTGGTGTACATGGGGTGTTCAGTGTTGTAAATCGAAATGGTGAAGAGCTTATAGATTTGTGTGCTGAAATAGGACTGGTGATTGGTAATACCTGGTTTAAAAAGAGAGATATACGTAAGCATACGTATGTAATTAGGAGAGATGGCCAAAGAGCGTTATTGGATTATGTGTTAATTGATAGGCGCATGAAAGAGAGACTTTTGGATGTTAATGTGCTGAGAGGGGCAACTGAAGGGATGTCTCATCATTATCTTGTGGAGGCGAAGGTGAAAATTTGTAGAGGTTTTCAGAAAAGAAGAGAGAATGTTGGGGTGAAGAGAGTGGTGAGAGTAAGTGAGCTTGGGAAGGAGACTTGTGTGAGGAAGTACCAGGAGAGACTGAGTACAGAATGGAAAGAGGTGAGAATAAAGGACGTAAAGGGAGTGGGGGAGGAATGGGATGTATTTAGGGAAGCAGTGATGGCTTGCGCAAAAGATGCTTGTGGCACGAGAAAAGTGGGAGGTAAGCAGATTAGACAGAGTAGTGTGTGGTGGGATGAAGAGGTAAGAATGCCAGTGAAAGAGAAGAGAGAGGCATTTGGACGATTTTTGCAGGGAAGTAGTGCGAATGACTGGGAGATGTATAAAAGAAAGAGGCAGGAGGTCAAGAAATAGGTGCAAGAGGTGAAAAAGGAGGCAAATGAGAGTTGGAGTGAGAGACTATCATTAGATTCTAGGAAGAATAAAAAGATGTATTGGAAGGAAGTAGATAAAGTACGTAAGACAAGAGAACAAGTGGGAACATCGGTGTAAGGGGCTAATGGGGTGGTAATAACAAGTAGTGATGAAGTGAGGAGATGGAGTGGGTATTTTGAAGGTTTGTTGAATGTATTTGATGATAGAGAGGCAGATATAGGATGTTTTGGTTTAAGTGGTATGCGAAGTGAGGGGGTCAGGGAGAATGCTTTGGTAAACAGAGGAGAGGTAAGGAAAGCTTTGCGGAAGATGAAAGCCGGCAAGGCGGCGGGTTTTGATGGTATTGCAATAAAATTCATTAAGAAAGGGAATGGCTGTGTAGTTGACTAGTTGCTAAAGATATTCAATATATGTATAGTTCATGGTGAAGTGCCAGAGAATTGGCGGAATGCCTAGTGCCATTGTACAAAGGTACACGGGATAAAAGTGAGTGTTCAAATTACGGAGGTATATGTTTGTTGAACATTCCTGGGAAATTATATGGGAGAGTATTGATTGAGAGGGTGAAAGCATGTACAGAGCATCAGACTGGGGAAGAGCAGTGTGGATTCAGAAATGGTATAGGATGTGTGGATCAGGTGTCTGCTTTGAAGAATGTATATGAAAAATACTTAGAAAAACAGGTGGATTTGTATGTAGCATTTATGGATCTGGAGAGGGCATATAATAGAGGTGATAGAGGTGCTTTGTGGAAGGTATTGAGAGTGTATGGCGTGCGAGGTAAATTGCTAGAAGCAGTGAAAAGTTTTTATCGAGGATGTAAAGGATGTGTATGAGTAGGAAGTGCGGAAAGTGATTGGTTCTCAGTGAATGTCGGTTTGCGGCAGGGGTGCGTAATGTCTTCCTGGTTGTTGAATTTGTTTATGGATGAGGTTGTTAAGAAGGTGAATGCAAGAGTTTTGGAGAAAGGGGCAAGTATGCAGGATGTTGCGAATGAGAGGACTTGGGAAGTAAGTCAGTTGTTTGTTCGCTGATGAAACAGTGCTGGTGGCTGATTCAGGTGAGAAACTGCAGAAGTTGGTGACTGAGTTTGGTAAATTGTGTGAAAGAAGAAAGCTGAGAGTAAATGTGAATAAGAGAAAAGTTATTAGGCTCAGTATTGTTGAGGGACAAGTTAATTGAGATGTAAGTTTGAATGGAGAACAACTGGAGGAAGAGAAGTGTTTTAGATATCTGGGAGTGGATTTAGCAGCAAATGGAATCATGGAAGCAGGAGTGAGTTACAGGATGGGGGAGTTGGCGGGGTGGCGACGGAAATGGATGAAGGCAGCAAGTATGGATATGTACATGTGTATATATGTCTATGTCTGTGTATGTATATGTATGTATGCGTCGAAATGTATGGGTTCTATATGTGCGTGTGTGGGAGTTTATATATATATATACATGTGTATGTGAGTGGGATGGGCCATTCTTTAGTGTTTCCTTGCGATACCTCGCTAACGCGGGAGACAACGACGAAGTAAAATAGGTGAATTTTATATACATATATATATATACATATATATATATATATATATATATATATATATATATATATATATATATATATATATATATATATATATATATATATATATAAATGTATATATTTATCAGTTTGGGGAAGAGCAGTGTGGTTTCAGAAGTGGTAGAGGATGTGTGGATCAGGTGTTTGCTTTGAAGAATGTATGTGAGAAATACTTAGAAAAGCAAATGGATTTGTATGTAGCATTTATGGATCTGGAGAAGGCATATGATAGAGTTGATAGAGATGCTCTGTGGAAGGTATTAAGAATATATGGTGTGGGAGGCAAGTTGTTAGAAGCAGTGAAAAGTTTTTATCGAGGATGTAAGGCATGTGTATGTGTAGGAAGAGAGGAAAGTGATTGGTTCTCAGTGAATGTAGGTTTGCGGCAGGGGTGTGTGATGTCTCCATGGTCGTTTAATTTGTTTATGGATGGGGTAGGTGAATGCAAGAGTTTTGGAAAGAGGGGCAAGTATGAAGTCTGTTGGGGATGAGAGAGCTTGGGAAGTGAGTCAGTTGTTGTTCGCTGATGATACAGCGCTGGTGGCTGATTCATGTGAGAAACTGCAGAAGCTGGTGACTGAGTTTGGTAAAGTGTGTGAAAGAAGAAAGTTAAGAGTAAATGTGAATAAGAGCAAGGTTATTAGGTAGAGTAGGGTTGAGGGTCAAGTCAATTGGGAGGTGAGTTTGAATGGAGAAAAACTGGAGGAAGTGAAGTGTTTTAGATATCTGGGAGTGGATCTGGCAGCGGATGGAACCATGGAAGCGGAAGTGGATCATAGGGTGGGGGAGGGGGCGAAAATTCTGGGAGCCTTGAAGAATGTATGGAAGTCGAGAACATTATCTCGGAAAGCAAAAATGGGTATGTTTGAAGGAATAGTGGTGCCAACAATGTTGTATGGTTGCGAGGCGTGGGCTATGGATAGAGTTGTGCGCAGGAGGATGGATGTGCTGGAAATGAGATGTTTGAGGACAATGTGTGGTGTGAGGTGGTTTGATCGAGTAAGTAACGTAAGGGTAAGAGAGATGTGTGGAAATAAAAAGAGCGTGGTTGAGAGAGCAGAAGAGGGTGTTTTGAAATGGTTCGGACACATGGAGAGAATGAGTGAGGAAAGATTGACCAAGAGAATATATGTGTCGGAGGTGGAGGGAACGAGGAGAAGAGGGAGACCAAATTGGAGGTGGAAAGATGGAGTGAAAAAGATTTTGTGTGATCGGGGCCTGAGCATGCAGGAGGGTGAAAGGAGGGCAAGGAATAGAGTGAATTGGAGCGATGTGGTATACCGGGGTTGACGTGCTGTCAGTGGATTGAATCAAGGCATGTGAAGCGTCTGGGATAAACCATGGAAAGCTGTGTAGGTATGTATATTTGCGTGTGTGGACGTATGTATATACATGTGTATGGGGGTGGGTTGGGCCATTTCTTTCGTCTGTTTCCTTGCGCTACCTCGCAAACGCGGGAGACAGCGACAAAGAAAAAAAAAAGAAATATATATATATATATATATATATATATATATATATATATATATATATATATATATATATAATATATATATATATATATATATATATATATATATTCACCTCCAGCAGACATCCTTCCTAGACATTATTTCTACCCACCAGGACTACACACAAGGACTAGCTGGAGCACACTACAGGAGCTCCCGTCTGACCCCCACTCCATCCTGATAACTCTCCAGCTGACTCAGCCAACCCACACATCCTCCTGCAGAAAAAGATGATACACAAACTACAGCAAGTCAGAGTAGCCAGTATTCACAGCAATTTGGAATCCAAATGCCATACATATGTTGTACATGATTTCTCATGCATGTGCCACGAGGAAAAAGAGATTAATATAAGCCAAATTTCTCCCTACAAGTTGAAGACTTAGAAAATAAAGTAACCATCTTAGGGAAACCACTCACCATCGATAGATATCAGAGAACAAATCCAAACTCTGATTAGCACCATCGTTAAGTTAATCACTGAGAGGCAAATATCAAGCTGGTATTCCTTGTTCTATACAATGAGCTACACAACTCACAACAACCATATCTGGAGTACGTTATAGAATATCCTCTGTAACCGCACGAATCCAGCCCCACACATAAAGCTCTTCAGCCTCATGCTAATCCCTTCCCTCAGAGAACACATACGCTCATAAAACGCTACTCAAAAGTCAGCCACAGACCAATGACACCAAAATGACAGAATAATCATAATCAAACTACACAAAATCCAAATAGAATTAATGCTCACCCATCCTTCATTCACACTAACACGTGCAATGCAGTTCAAACTTGAAATAACTCTCTCGTAGCAGGCGATAATAACATATCACATGTCAACAAAACAATGCGGCCCAAATGCAGCCCAAGTGTTCCCAGATGTCTCCCATCATCCCTGGCTACACGAGAAAATCCTTGACAACTGGAAGCTTACCAGCGTAGTACCAGTCCTAATACCCTTCACACAACCCAGCCCCCTCCTTCTCTTATCACCTTATATTGTTTGTCCTGAGTATCTAAGTTCTTTGGAAAGTTTATCCACAATAGAATAAACAAAAATAATCCCACTCTTACCTATACAACATGGCTTTAGACCCAACTGCTCCACAACCACGCTACACATACACCTCATCCAATCACCCTAGATGGCTTCAACAACCTCCCCACCTGCCTCCTGCACAGTATGTGACAATGAATATCAAGAATGTATATGACACTGTCCCCCTGATATATTCTTATTAAGAAGAATACCTCACACTAACCTCCGAAACAATAACAAAATGTGTTGAGCCAACTTCGTAGCTGCCAGCCAAGCCAGAGTCACTCACAAACGCTTCACATCAAAAACCTTAAAACTTTACACTGGAGTTCCTCAAGGAGCAGTTCTCTCTCCAGCCTACTTCAGTCTCTTCCTACATGACCTCCCGCTACCTCCTGCAGTCCAAAGTATGAAGGTCCTCTTTTATGTAGCGCGTCCCTAAAGTCATACTACAGCACCTTGAAATGTACTCAGTACCCATCTCTCAAAAACATCCCCAGGCCATTACCATCCAAACCACTCTATAACTAACCACCATTCCCTAGTTAGATCTCACTTGTAGTAATGGATACAAACTCAGGGGCAAACGCTTTGCCTCCAGTAAGGCGAAGTATCTTTTTATTCAACAGGAGATGAATTATCTACCCGGTACAGTGGTGAGAAGCAGTACTATCAATACGTCTTAGAATAGATTTGATAGATAGTTCATTTCAAGTGTAGGACTAGCATTACTTGCGCCTCCTTGGTCACAATAACAGTTTGAAGGTTATGTGTTGTTTAACTATCTCTATGTTTTCCAACATTGACCCCACTAGTTGATGTGTCTCTTGTGTCTTCCAGCAAACTACCAATCGCGAAGGGACCCTGTGGTCTGTTGCTGTTTGAATTCCTCTGTATTCCTTTATATATCTGTGGAATACCCTGCCACCCACCACCCACCACTACCCTGCTACCCACCACTACTCTGCTACTCACCACCACCCTGCCACCTACCACTACCCTGCCACCCACCACTACCCTGCCACCCACCACTATTCTGCTACCCAACACTATCCTACACTCACCCCCACTCTGTCATCCGTCACTTCCCTGCCATCCCCAAATACGCAGTCACTCATCAATTTACCACCTGCTACCACCCAGCCACTCACCACTACCCTGTCACACACTATGAACAACCCACCTTTTCACTACCTTACCACCCTACCACTATTCTGTCACCCATCACTACCCTGTCACACACTGCGAAACCATCCACCACTTCACTACCCTACCACCCTACCACCTCACCACCCTGCCGCCCACCACTACCCTGTCACACACTGCGAAACCATCCACCACTTCACTACCCTACCACCCTACCACCTCACCACCCTGCCGCCCACCACTACCCTGTCACACACTACGAAACCATCCACCACTTCACTACCCTGCCACCCTACCACCTCACCACCCTGCCACTTACCACTGCCCTGCCACCAACCACTTTCACGCCACTCCACTCTCTGCCAATTCCTCTCGCTCAGGAAACATACGGAAAAGAAAAAACTGTTCAAATGCGAAGACCAGAGTAGTTGCTGCATTGGACACAATATTTGCACTGGGGAATATTCGCTTTAATACCGAGAGAGAGAGAGAGAGAGAGAGAGAGAGAGAGAGAGAGAGAGAGAGAGAGAGAGAGAGAGAGAGAGAGAGAGAGAGAGAGAGAGAGAGAGGTATCCCTTTCGATAGGGCTGAGCACCATGGGATGACAACAACTACATTTGCTGTTAAAAGGAAAACAGAATTTTTGCAAAAATACAAAAAGGAAAATGGAAGTCCCAGTCTGGACTGTTCGTTACCAGACATTTCATTTCTTTTTATTTTTCCGGGATATTTAGTAATGCTGGATGTGTTACTGTTATGAGCTATACTACGTAACCAGTGTGAAAACAATGCTATACTTTTGATTAACAAACTTTTGTGTTAAGGTGACGATAAGGTCGATATTTTGTATGTGATTGTGGAGAAAGTCATTTATGATATAAAGTCAGACATCAAGATATATAAATCATACATAGGGTAATGTATATATCCAGTGGTATAGCGTACGTTTTGATGCCTTATATACTGCAAGTGCCAATACGTATGCACAATATATTGGTTTATATACTTTCATGTGATAGTATATCTTACACCAACTTCTACTTCACATACAACTGCTTATTTCACCTACCTCTTCATCATGTATTATTATATGTTATTCTTACTTCTCCTTCACATAACAGTATATCTTATCTACATCTACCTCACGTATTAGTATATCATATCTACATCTACCTCACGTATTAGTATATCATATCTACATCTACCTCACGTATCAGTATATCATATCTACATCTACCTCACGTATTAGTATATCATATCTACATCTACCTCACGTATTAGTTTATCGTATCTACTTCTATTTCATTTAATAGTATAACTTTTACCTATTTGTCTATCACGTATTAGTATATCTTACGCCTGCGTCTACTTCACACAATATCATGACTTATACCGACTTATGCATCAGGAATCAGTAGATCTTATACCCTACTTCTACTTCACATAATGGTATACCTTATACTACGTCTACTTCACATAATAGTATATCTTATTCCAACATCTGCTTCACATAATAGTATATCTTATACCTACTTTTACATCATGTGTAGCATATCTTATACTTAGTGCTATTTCACACGATAGTATTCCTTATATCCACTTGTACCTCACGTGATTGCTTATCTTATGCCTAAAAGTATTTCACATAACAGAATATCTTACATCTCTCCCTCACATAATGGTATATCTTATACCTACGTCTCCCTCACATAATGGTATATCTTATACCTACGTCTCCCTCACATAATGGTATATCTTATACCTACGTCTCCCTCACATAATGGTATATCTTATACCTACGTCTCCCTTACATAATGGTATATCTTGTACCTACGTCTCCCTCACATAATGGTATATCTTATACCTACGTCTACTGCACATAATAGTATATCTTTAACCTCATTCTCCCTCGCATGATAGTATATCGTATACCTACGTGTACCTCACATAATAGTATACCTCACATAACAGTATATCTTATAACTACATCTCCCTCACATGATAGTATATCATATACCTTACTCTACCTCACATATTGATATATCTTATATCTACGTGTATATCACATCGTATGTCTTATTCATGCACGTACTTCAAAGAAATATTATATTTTTTACCTATTTCTATATCACGTAAAGTATATCTCAAACCTACTTCTACCTCATAAATAGCATACCTTATACCTACGTCTACCTCACATAATAGCACATCTTATTCTTACTTCCACAGTATATCTTATACCTCACATAATAGTATATCATATATCATATATCATACCAACGTCAATCTATAACCAAACCCACAGATCATGACCACAGCTCATGATCTCTGTCATCAATAACATCAGCAGCCACAACTGACAGTGAATAACATTGATAAACAGCTCTGTGTGTGTGTGGGGATGGTCACGACCACCTGTGGCCAATATGCAAACACTCACACTGAACACTTCAACCTAAACCAGAGTGGCCAACCTTCATGGGAGCACAGATCTTACACATCTATATAAGTGCCTTAAATAAGTGCCTCTTTTTGTTTTACTTATTTTCTATTTTTCATTCCTTAAGTGGTGATGTATGAGACATGAAAACTAAGGGAAATCATTTATGAAATACATTTCATAAACGTAGGACGATGTAGGTATTGAAGTGACAGAGAAGTATGCAAATAAGAATGTTATGTGATATAGACGAATCATTCTAATATGAATTTCCGACAGACAAATTATAAGATGAATTAAAGGTATCTGAGAAGTGTTCCATGATGTGTTTTAACAAGTGAACCTTCTCTGCTAAATAAGAAATGAAGTCATCTCAGAGACAAGCGTCTTGGATGCCAGCGGTACAAAGATCATGTTCTGGCTCTGTGTCACACCAGAATATAGTTTAAGACACATATAGAGAAACCAGTTCATTAGACTATGAACAGCCTCGTAGGGATGACCACTAAGTAGAAGGTACCCTTCCCAATCTTGTTCACAGTTTCTTACCAAATCGATCCTCCTGTTTTGTTTACATTATTAAAAACTTTTATCTTTTTACTAATTGCATTTTATACCTGCTATCCTTCACACTCACACGATGAAGTACATATTTGAACTAATACCATTAAAACCCACACTTTAGTAGTGTACCCACAACCTAACATCTCTAACACTATACCCACAACCTAACACCTCAATCACTATGCCCATAATCCAACACCTGGAACACTAGACCCACAACCTAACACCTCTAACACTCTTCCCGCAACCTAACACCTCTAACACTATACCTACAAACTACTATCTCTTATAGCCCTAACACCATACCAACAACCCAACACCTCTAACACTATATCCACAACAATTATACTCACAACCTATGTATTAATCATACCTAAATCATCTTAAACATGGAAACAGACAGGTATGACTTGTATCATGCGGTACACATTTAGACTCACTAATGACGACAATCCTGCAGTTAGAAATCAGATTTGTTGATCCACACAAATCTCCAGCCTCTCAGGCAAAACATTGTATGTATTGTTATTATCATTATCATTATTATTGTTATTATCATCATCATTATCACTATTATCATAATTATTATCATTATTATCATTATCATAATTATTCTCATTATCATCGTTATTATTATTACCATTTATTTATTTATTTTGCTTTGTCACTGTCTCCCGCGTTACCGAGGTAGCGCAAGGAAACAGACGAAAGAATGGCCCAACCCGCCCACATACACATGTATATACATACATGTCCACACACGCACAATATACATACCTATACATCTCAATGTACACATGTATATACACACACAAACATATACATATATACACATGTACATAATTCATACTGTCTGCCTTTATTTGTTCCCGTCGCCACCTCGCCACACATGGAAAACAACCCCCTCCCCACTCATGTGTGCGAGGTAGCGCTAGGAAAGACACCAAAGGCCCCATTCGTTCACATTCAGTCTCTAGCTGTCATGTAATAATGCACCGAAACCACAGCTCCCTTTCCACATCCAGGCCCCACACACTTTGCATGGTTTATCCCGGACGCTTCACATGCCCAGGTTCAATCCATTGACAGCACATCAACCCCGGTATACTACATCTTTCCAATTCACTCTATTCCTTGCAGGCCTTTCACCCTCCTGCATTGTCAGGCCCCAATCACTCAAAATCTTTTTCAATCCATCTTTCCACCTCCAATTTGGTCTCCAACTTCTCCTCGTTCCCTCCAACTCTGACACATATATCATCTTGGTCAATCTTTCCTCACTCATTCTCTCCATGTGACCAAACCATTTCAAAACACCCTCTTCTGCTCTCTCAACCACACTCTTTTCATTTCCACACATCTCTCTCACCCTTATATTACTTACTCGATCAAACCACCTCACACCACATATTGTCCTCATATATCTCATTTCCAGCACATCCACCCTCCTGCGCACAACTCTATCCATAGCCCACGCCTCGCAACCATACAACATTGTTGGAACCACTATTCCTTCAAACATACCCATTTTTGCTTTCCGAGATAATGTTCTCGACTTCCACACATTCTTCAACGCTCCCAGAATTTTCGCCCCCTCCCCCACCCTATGATTCACTTCCGCTTCCATGGTTCCATCCGCTGCCAGATCCACTCCCAGATATCTAAAACACTTTACGTCCTCCAGTTTTTCTCCATTCAAACTTACCTCCCAATTGACTTGACCCTCAACCCTACCGTACCTAATAACCTTGCTCTTATTCACATTTACTCTTAACTTTCTTCTTTCACACACTTTACCAAACTCAGTCACCAGCTTCTGCAGTTTCTTACATGAATCAGCCACCAGCATTGTATCATCAGCGAACAACAACTGACTCACTTCCCAAGCTCTCTCATCCACAACAGACTGCATACTTGCCCCTCTTTCCAAAACTCTTGCACTCACCTCCCTAACAACCCCATCAATAAACAAATTAAACAACCATGGAGACATCACACACCCTTGCCGCAAACCTACATTCACTGAGAACCAATCTCTTTCCTCTCTTCCTACACGTACACATGCCTTACATCCTCAATAAAAACTTTTCACTGCTTCCAACAACTTGCCTTCCACACCATATATTCTTAAAACCTTCCAGAAAGCATCTCTATCAACTCTATCATATGCCTTCTCCAGATCCATAAATGCTACATACAAATCCATTTGTTTTTCTAAGTATTTCTCACATACATTCTTCAAAGTAAACACCTGATCCACACATCCTCTACCACTTCTGAAACCACACTGCTCTTCCCCAATCTGATGATCTGTACACGCCTTCACCCTCTCATTCAATACCCTCCCATATAATTTACCATATAATTTACTCAACAAACTTATACCTCTGTAATTTGAGCACTCACTCTTATCCCCTTTGCCTTTGTACAATGGCACTATGCAAGCATTCCGCCAATCCTCAGGCACCTCACCATGAATCATACATACATTAAATAACCTTACCAACCAGTCAACAATACAGTCACCCCCTTTTTTAATAAATTCCACAGCAATACCATCCAAACCTGCTGCTTTGCCGGCTTTCATCTTCCGTAAAGCTTTTACTACCTCTTCTCTATTTACCAAATCATTTTCCCTAACCCTCTCACTTTGCACACCACCTCGACCAAGACACCCTATATCTGCCACTCTATCATCAAACACATTCAACAAACCTTCAAAATACTCACTCCATCTCCTTCTCACATCACCACTACCTGTTATCACCTCCCCATTAGCCCCCTTCACTAAAGGTCCCATTTGCTCCCTTGTCTTACGCACTTTATTTACCTCCTTCCAAAACATCTTTTTATTCTCCCTAAAATTTAATGATACTCTCTCACCCCAACTCTCATTTGCCCTTTTTTCACCTCTTGCACCTTTCTCTTGACCTCCTGCCTCTTTCTTTTATACCTCTCCCTCTCATTTGCATTTTTTCCCTACAAAAATCGGTCAAATGCTTCTCTCTTCTCTTTCACTAATAATCTTACTTCTTCATCCCACCACTCACTACCCTTTCTAATCAACCCACCTCCCACGCTTCTCATGCCACAATCATCTTTTGCACAAGACATCACTGCTTCCCTAAATACATCCCATTCCTCTCCCATTCCCCTTACCTCCTTTGTTCTCACCTTTTTCCATTCTGTACTCAGTCTCTCCTGGTACTTCCTCACAAAAGTCTCCTTCTCAAGCTCACTTACTCTCACCACTCTCTTCACCCCAACATTCACTCTTCTTTTCTGAAAACCCCCACAAATCTTCACCTTCGCTTCCACAAGATAAGGATCAGACATCCCTCCAGTTGCACCTCTCAGCACATTAACATCCAAAAGTCTCTCTTTCGTGCGTCTATCAATTAACACGTAATCCAATAACGCTCTCTGGCCATCTCTCCTACTTACATACGTATACTTAAGTATATCTCGCTTTTTAAACCATCCATTCACAATCACCAGTCCTTTTTCAGCACATAAATCTACAAGCTCTTCACCATTTCTATTTACAACACTGAACACTCCATGTATACCAATTATTCCCTCAACTGCCACATTACTCACCTTTGCATTCAAATCACCCATCACTATAACCCGGTCTTGTGCATCAAAACCACTAACACACTCATTCAGCTACTCCCAAAACACTTGCCTCTCATGATCTTTCTTCTCATGCCCAGGTGCATATGCACCAATAATCACCCATCTCTCTCCATCAACTTTCAGTTTTACCCATATCAATCTAGAATTTACTTTCTTACACTCTATCACATACTCCCACAACTCCTGATTCAGGAGTACTGCTACTCCTTCCCTTGCTCTTGTCCTCTCACTAACCCCTGACTTTACTCACAAGACATTCCCTAACCACTCTTCCCCTTTACCCTTTAGCTTCGTTTCAGTCAGAGCCAACGCATCCAGGTTCCTTTCCTCAAACATACTACCTATCTCTCCTTTTTTCTCATCTTGGTTACATCCACACACATTTAGACACCCCAATCTGAGCCTTCGAGGAGGATGAGCACTCCTCGCGTGACTCCTTCTTCTGTTTCCCCTTTTAGAAAGTTAAAATACAAGGAGGGTAGGGTTTCTGGTCCCCCGTTCCTGTCCCCTTTAGTCGCCTTCTACGACACGTGAGGAATGCGTGGGAAGTATTCTTAATCCCCTATCCCTAGGGATATTATTACTATTATTATATTATCATTATTATTATTATTATTATTATTATTATTATTATTATTATTATTATTATTATTATTATTATTATTTTTTTTCTTTTGCTTTGTCGCTGTCTCCCGCGTTTGCGAGGTAGCGCAAGGAAACAGACGAAAGAAATAGCCCAACCCACCCCCATACACATGTATATACATACGTCCACACACGCAAATATACATACCTACACAGCTTTCCATGGTTTACCCCAGACGCTTCACATGCCTTGATTCAATCCACTGACAGCACGTCAACCCCGGTATACCACATCGCTCCAATTCACTCTATTCCTTGCCCTCCTTTCACCCTCCTGCATGTTCAGGCCCCGATCACACAAAATCTTTTTCACTCCATCTTTCCACCTCCAATTTGGCCTCCCTCTTCTCCTCGTTCCCTCCACCTCCGACACATATATCCTCTTGGTCAATCTTTCCTCACTCATTCTCTCCATGTGCCCAAACCATTTCAAAACACCCTCTTCTGCTCTCTCAACCTCGCTCTTTTTATTTCCACACATCTCTCTTACCCTTACGTTACTTACTCGATCAAACCACTTCACACCACATATTGTCCTCAAACATCTCATTTCCAGCACATCCATCCTCCTGCGCACCACTCTATCCATAGCCCACGCCTCGCAACCATACAACATTGTTGGAACCACTATTCCTTCAAACATACCCATTTTTGCTTTCCGAGATAATGTTCTCGACTTCCACACATTCTTCAAGGCTCCCAGAATTTTCGCCCCCTCCCCCACCCTATGATCCACTTCCGCTTCCATGGTTCCATCCGCTGCCAGATCCACTCCCAGATATCTGAAACACTTCACTTCCTCCAGTTTTTCTCCATTCAAACTCACCTCCCAATTGACTTGACCCTCAACCCTACTGTACCTAATAACCTTGCTCTTATTCACATTTACTCTTAACTTTCTTCTTTCACACACTTTACCAAACTCAGTCACCAGCTTCTGCAGTTTCTCACATGAATCAGCCACCAGCGCTGTATCATCAGCGAACAACAACTGACTCACTTCCCAAGCTCTCTCATCCCCAACAGACTTCATACTTGCCCCTCTTTCCAAAACTCTTGCATTCACCTCCCTAACAACCCCATCCATAAACAAATTAAACAACCATGGAGACATCACACACCCCTGCCGCAAACCTACATTCACTGAGAACCAATCACTTTCCTCTCTTCCTACACGTACACATGCCTTACATCCTCGATAAAAACTTTTCACTGCTTCTAACAACTTGCCTCCCACACCATATATTCTTAATACCTTCCACAGAGCATCTCTATCAACTCTATCATATGCCTTCTCCAGATCCATAAATGCTACATACAAATTCATTTGCTTTTCTAAGTATTTCTCACATACATTCTTCAAAGCTAACACCTGATCCACACATTATTAATATTATTATTATTATTACTATTATTATCATAATTACTATTATCAGTATAATTATCATAATTATTATTATTACTCTTATTATCATCATTATTATTATCATTATTATTATTATTATTATTATTATAATTATTATTATTATTATTATTATTATTATTATTATTATTATTATTATTATTATTATTTTTTTTTTTTTTTTTTTGCTTTGTCGCTGTCTCCCGTGTTTGCGAGGTAGCGCAAGGAAACAGACGAAAGAAAATGGCCCAACCCACCCCCATACACATGTATATACATACGTCCACACACGCAAATATACATACCTACACAGCTTTCCATGGTTTACCCCAGACGCTTCACATGCCCTGATTCAATCCACTGACAACACGTCAACCCCGGTATACCACATCGCTCCAATTCACTCTATTCCTTGCCCTCCTTTCACCCTCCTGCATGTTCAGGCCCCGATCACTCAAAATCTTTTTCACTCCATCTTTCCACCTCCAATTTGGTCTCCCTCTTCTCCTAGTTCCCTCCACCTCCGACACATGTATCCTCTTGGTCAATCTTTCCTCACTCATTCTCTCCATGTGCCCAAACCATTTCAAAACACCCTCTTCTGCTCTCTCAACCACGCTCTTTTTATTTCCACACATCTCTCTTACCCTTACGTTACTTACTCGATCAAACCACCTCACACCACATATTGTCCTCAAACGTCTCATTTCATGCACATCCATCCTCCTGCGCACCACTCTATCCATAGCCCACGCCTCGCAACCATGCAACATTGTTGGAACCACTATTCCTTCAAACATACCCATTTTTGCTTTACGAGATGATGTTCTCGACTTCCACACATTCTTCAAGGCCCTCAGAATTTTCGCCCCCTCCCCCATCCTATGATCCACTTCCGCTTCCATGGTTCCATCTGATGCCAGATCCACTCCCAGATATCTAAAACACTTTACTTCCTCCAGTTTTTCTCCATTCAAACTCACCTCCCAATTGACTTGACCCTCAACCCTACTGTACCTAATAACCTTGCTCTTATTCACATTTACTCTTAACTTTCTTCTTTCACACACTTTACCAAACTCAATCACCAGCTTCTGCAGTTTCTCACATGAATCAGCCACCAGCGCTGTATAATCAGCGAACAACAACTGACTCACATCCCAAGCTCTCTCATCTCCAACAGACTTCATACTTGCCCCTCTTTCCAAAACTCTTGCATTCACCTCCCTAACAACCCCATCCATAAACAAATCAAACAACCATGGAGACATCACACGCCCCTGCCGCAAACCTACATTCATTGAGAACCAATCACTTTCCTCTCTTCCTACACGTACACATGCCTTACATCCTCGATAAAAACTTTTCACTGCTTCTAACAACTTGCCTCCCACACCATATATTCTTAATACCTTCCACAGAGCATCTCTATCAACTTTATCATATGCCTTCTCCATATCCATAAATGCTACATACAGTTCCATTTGCTTTTCTAAGTATTTCTCACATACATTCTTCAAAGCAAACACCTGATCCACACATCCTCTACCACTTCTGAAACCACACTGCTCTTCCCCAATCTGATGCTCTGTACATGCCTTCACCCTCTCAATCAATACCCTCCCATATAATTTACCAGGAATACTCAACAAACTTATACCTCTGTAATTTGAGCACTCACTCTTATCCCCTTTGCCTTTGTACAATGGCACTATGCACGCATTCCGCCAATCCTCAGGCACCTCACCATGAGTCATACATACATTAAATAACCTTACCAACCAGTCAACAATACAGTCACCCCCTTTCTTAATAAATTCCACTGCAATACCATCCAAACCTGCTGCCTTGCCGGCTTTCATCTTCCGCAAAGCTTTTACTACCTCTTCTCTGTTTACCAAATCATTTTCCCTAACCCTCTCACTTTGCACACCACCTCGACCAAAACACCCTATATCTGCCACTCTATCATCAAACACATTCAACAAACCTTCAAAATACTCACTCCATCTCCTTCTCACATCACCACTACTTGTTATCACCTCCCCATTTGCGCCCTTCACTGAAGTTCCCATTTG
>NC_092240.1:41741808-41751808 GCF_036320965.1 Panulirus ornatus
TACAGTCACCCCCTTTCTTAATAAATTCCACTGCAATACCATCCAAACCTGCTGCCTTGCCGGCTTTCATCTTCCGCAAAGCTTTTACTACCTCTTCTCTGTTTACCAAATCATTTTCCCTAACCCTCTCACTTTGCACACCACCTCGACCAAAACACCCTATATCTGCCACTCTGTCATCAGACACATTCAACAAACCTTCAAAATACTCATTCCATCTCCTTCTCACATCACCGCTACTTGTTATCACCT
The DNA here is from genome assembly GCF_036320965.1 of Panulirus ornatus. NCBI lineage: Eukaryota > Metazoa > Arthropoda > Malacostraca > Decapoda > Palinuridae > Panulirus > Panulirus ornatus. Next base: position 41,742,061 of record NC_092240.1, read on the forward strand.
CCCCATTTACGCCCTTCACTGAAGTTCCCATTTGCTCCCTTGTCTTACGCACCCTATTTACCTCCTTCCAGAACATCTTTTTATTTTCCCTAAAATTTACTGATAGTCTCTCACCCCAACTCTCATTTGCCCTTTTTTTCACCTCTTGCACCTTTCTCTTGACCTCCTGTCTCTTTCTTTTATACTTCTCCCACTCAATTGCATTTTTTCCCTGCAAAAATCGTCCAAATGCCTCTCTCTTCTCTTTCACTAATACTCTTACTTCTTCATCCCACCACTCACTACCCTTTCTAGACAGCCCACCTCCCACTCTTCTCATGCCACAAGCATCTTTTGCGCAATCCATCACTGATTCCCTAAATACATCCCATTCCTCCCCCACTCCCCTTACTTCCATTGTTCTCACCTTTTTCCATTCTGTACACAGTCTCTCCTGGTACTTCCCCACACAGGTCTCCTTCCCAAGCTCACTTACTCTCACCACCTTCTTCACCCCAACATTCACTCCTCTTTTCTGAAAACCCATACTAATCTTCACCTTAGCCTCCACAAGATAATGATCAGACATCCCTCCAGTTGCACCTCTCAGCACATTAACATCCAAAAGTCTCTCTTTCCCACGCCTGTCAATTAACACGTAATCCAATAACGCTCTCTGGCCATCTCTCCTACTTACATAAGTATACTTATGTATATCTCGCTTTTTAAACCAGGTATTCCCAATCATCAGTCCTTTTTCAGCACATAAATCTACAAGCTCTTCACCATTTCCATTTACAACACTGAACACCCCATGCATACCAATTATTCCCTCAACTGCCACATTACTCACCTTTGCATTCAAATCACCCATCACTATAACCCGGTCTCGTGCATCAAAACCGCTAACACACTCATTTAGCTGCTCCCAAAACACTTGCCTCTCATGATCTTTCTTCTCATGCCCAGGTGCATATGCACCAATAATCACCCACCTCTCTCCATCAACTTTCAATTTTACCCATATTAATCGAGAATTTACTTTCTTACATTCTATCACATACTCCCACAACTCCTGTTTCAGGAGTATTGCTACTCCTTCCCTTGCTCTTGTCCTCTCACTAACCCCTGACTTCACTCCCCAGACATTTCCAAACCACTCTTCCCCTTTACCCTTGAGCTTCGTTTCACTCAGAGCCAAAACATCCAGGTTCCTTTCCTCAAACATACTACCTATCTCTCCTTTTTTCACATCTTGGTTACATCCACACACATTTAGGCACCCCACTCTGAGCCTTCGAGGAGGATGATCACTCCCCGCGTGACTCCTTCTTCTGTTTCCCATTTTAGAAAGTTAATACAAGGAGGGGAGGATTTCCGGCCCCCCGCTCCCGTCCCCTCTAGTCGCTTTCTACGACACGCGAGGAATACGTGGGAAGTATTCTTTCACCCCTATCCCCAGGGATAATATACATATATATATACATACACACACACACACACACACACACACACATATGCACATACACACACACACACACACACATACATATATATACATATATATATATATATATATATATATATACATATATATATATATATATATACATATATATATACATATATATATATATATATATATATATATATATATATATATATATATATATATATATATATATATATATATATATATATATATATATATATATATATATATATATATATATATATATATATGTGTGTGTGTGTGTGTGTGTGTGTGTGTGTGTGTGTGTATCATACATGACAGCTAGAGACTGAGTGTGAACGAATGTGGCCTTTGTTGTCTTTTCCTAGCGCTACCTCGCACACATGCGGTGGGAGGGGGTTGTTATTTCATGTGGCGGGGTGGCGATAGGAATGAATAAGTGCAGACAGTATAAATTATGTACATGTGTATATGTATGTTTTCAGAAGTGGTAGAGGATGTGTGGATCAGGTGTTTGCTTTGAAGAATGTATGTGAGAAATACTTAGAAAAGCAAATGGATTTGTATGTAGCATTTATGGATCTGGAGAAGGCATATGATAGAGTTGATAGAGATGCTCTGTGGAAGGTATTAAGAATATATGGTGTGGGAGGCAAGTTGTTAGAAGCAGTGAAAAGTTTTTATCGAGGATGTAAGGCATGTGTACGTGTAGGAGGAGAGGAAAGTGATTGGTTCTCAGTGAATGTAGGTTTGCGGCAGGGGTGTGTGATGTCTCCATGGTTGTTTAATTTGTTTATGGATGGGGTTGTTAGGGAGGTGAATGCAAGAGTTTTGGAAAGAGGGGCAAGTATGAAGTCTGTTGGGGATGAGAGAGCTTGGGAAGTGAGTCAGTTGTTGTTCGCTGATGATACAGCGCTGGTGGCTGATTCATGTGAGAAACTGCAGAAGCTGGTGACTGAGTTTGGTAAAGTGTGTGAAAGAAGAAAGTTAAGAGTAAATGTGAATAAGAGCAAGGTTATTAGGTAGAGTAGGGTTGAGGGTCAAGTCAATTGGGAGGTGAGTTTGAATGGAGAAAAACTGGAGGAAGTGAAGTGTTTTAGATATCTGGGAGTGGATCTGGCAGCGGATGGAACCATGGAAGCGGAAGTGGATCATAGGGTGGGGGAGGGGGCGAAAATTCTGGGAGCCTTGAAGAATGTGTGGAAGTCGAGAACATTATCTCGGAAAGCAAAAATGGGTATGTTTGAAGGAATAGTGGTTCCAACAATGTTGTATGGTTGCGAGACGTGGGCTATGGATAGAGTTGTGCGCAGGAGGATGGATGTGCTGGAAATGAGATGTTTGAGGACAATATGTGATGTGAGGTGGTTTGATCGAGTAAGTAACGTAAGGGTAAGAGAGATGTGTGGAAATAAAGAGAGCGTGGTTGAGAGAGCAGAAGAGGGTGTTTTGAAATGGTTCGGGCACATGGAGAGAATGAGTGAGGAAAGATTGACCAAGAGAATATATGTGTCGGAGGTGGAGGGAACGAGGAGAAGAGGGAGACCAAATTGGAGGTGGAAAGATGGAGTGAAAAAGATTTTGTGTGATCGGGGCCTGAACATGCAGGAGGGTGAAAGGAGGGCAAGGAATAGAGTGAATTGGAGCGATGTGGTATACCGGGTTGACGTGCTGTCAGTGGATTGAATCAAGGCATGTGAAGCGTCTGGGGTAAACCATGGAAAGCTGTGTAGGTATGTATATTTGCGTGTGTGGACGTGTGTATATACATGTGTATGGGGGTGGGTTGAGCCATTTCTTTCGTCTGTTTCCTTGCGCTACCTCGCAAACGCGGGAGACAGCGACAAAGCAAAAAAAAAAAAAAAAAAAGAATATATATATATATATATATATATATATATATATATATATATATATATATATATATATATATTTGTATAAGTTGAGATATATAGGTATGTAAATGTGCGTGTGTGGATGTGTATATATATATATACATGTGTATGTGGGTGGGTTGGGCCATTGCTTCGCCTGTTTCCTTGCGCTACCTCGCTAACGCGGGACACAGCGACAAAGTATAATAATGATAATATATATATATATATATATATATATATATATATATATATATATATATATATATATATATATATATATGTATATATATATATATATATATATATATATATATATATATATATATATATATATATATATATATATATATATATATATATATATATATATATATATATATATATATATATATATATATATATACATATATATATATATATATATATATATATATATATATATATATATTTTTTTTTTTTCTTTTTCATACTATTAGCCATTTCTCGCGTTCGCAAGGTAGCGTTAAGAACAGAGGACTGGACCTTTGAGAGAACATCCTCACCTGGCCCCCTTCTCTGTTCCTTCTTTTGGAAAATTAAAAAAAACTGAGAGGGGAGGATTTCCAGCCCCCCGCTCCCTCCCCTTTTAGTCGCCTTCTACGACACGCAGGGAATACGTGGGAAGTATTCTTTCTCCCCTATCCCCAGGGATAATATATATATATATATATACACACGAATAAAGTGCATATGAACGCGCACTTCCACAGAACGTACAAACCTCCAACAGCCAGGTTCAAACCCGGGACGCCTGCGTGGTAAGCTAGGCTATGCGGTAGCGCTCCCGCCTACTGCACAGGGATCCCGGGTTCGAGCCTGAGTGTTGGAGGTTTATATATATATATATACATATATATATATATATATATATATATATATATATATATATATATATATATATATATATATATATATATATATGTATATATATATATATATATATATATATATATATATATATATATATATATATATATATATATATATATATATATATATATATATATATATATATATATATATATATATATATATATATATATATATATATATATATATATATATATATATACCTAAGACAAAACATTCTGATGCTTCTGCAGCCCAAGACTGCGCTCCTTTCAGTAGCAGGAAAATGGTGGATTCCATTGCACCGAGACGTTTCTGGACTTTACTGTGATCCCTTCCGTTTGGAGACGATGTTGCAGCCTCGCCGAAGGTGACTTTTCCCTCGCGGCGTACGTACCGTCCAGTCCTGACAGTTGGCACTGGGAAAAGGTATCAGAATTTGGACTAATTTTTTTCTCTCCCAAGTTCTGGGTGATCGATCGACTTGGATTATCAAAATGAGATATGTAAGAGAAGGTCTTACGTACACGTAGAACTTTCGACCACAATGCCTACAAGTAATGATAGTTTTACAATGAAAAATGCAATACACCAGTAGATTTCGATAAGTTTCATATAATATATTTGTATCAACTTTGAAGTCTTGTTATTACTGGTTGAGACAACTGAGGCTATGAAAATTGTGTCGTGACTGGTTCTTATTGGTCCACAAACAGGTTATTGGTTCGTATCCCGCTATTCATTCATATTATCTCATCATTCATATCATCATGTTAGAAGTATTATTACGTCATCCGTATCATTATAGCAATAAGATATCACGTCATTCATATCATCACGTCATTCATATCATCACGTCATTCATATCATCACATCATTCATATCATCACGTCATTCATATCATCACGTCATTCATATCATCACATCATTCATATCATCACGTCATTCATATCATCACGTCATTCATATCATCACATCATTCATATCATCACATCATTCATATCATCACGTCATTCATATCATCACGTCATTCATATCATCACATCATTCATATCATCACATCATTCATATCATTACGTCATTCATATCATCACATCATTCATATCATCACATCATTCATATCATCACGTCATTCATATCATCACATCATTCATATCATCACGTCATTCATATCATCACATCATTCATATCATCACGTTATTCATATCATCACATCATTCATATCACGTCATTCATATCATCACGTCATTCATATCATCACATCATTCATATCATCACGTCATTCATATCACCATGTCAATCGCATCATGACATTATTCATAATGTCATCACCCACATCATCATGTCTCTCATATCATGTTATTCACATCATCATGTTATTCACATCATCATGTTATTCATAACGTCATATTACGGATAATATCAAAACTGTGTTTTGTATTTCATCATTATTGTCAACGGATTAATCATACGAACACTAGTTTAAGTCGTATCAGATATACAGGATGTCGAGTATTTAGATATCAGTTTATAACAACTTATTTCTGGCCTTATGTTTAGAAAATGTATTTGTAATACTAAGTAGACATATGCATATGTGCATTATTTTCCATTTGATATTACTATCACCTTTGCATCATTTCAAACTGGTCTATCAAGAAAATGAAAGCGGCTTCCTCTCCCTGAAATATGATCCATGAAAAATATAGATTTTCACGAAGTGATCATAGTCTCGTGTCTGTAAATGTCAAACTAGATCTCTCTTTCTCTTGTACATGACCATCCGTGAGCGACTCTCTCATCATGCACATTTCACGACTTTGGTGCAGCTTTAATGATCGTCTGGCTGCTGATAGCCATTCAAACCCCACCAGCAATGCTGTCCAGATATCCCTGGGATCATTCAATATCATCAAATCCACCAAAACCATGCTGTCAATAAATCCCAAATATAATAGATATCATTTAATCCACGGAGACCATCCTACCAAGAAATCCCTCAAATGATTCGGTATCCTTAAATCCAGCGAAGTCGTGCTGTTAAGAAATCCCACAATATTATCAAATCCACTTAATCCATGCTGTCAAGAAATCCCTAATATTTTTGGTATTTTTAGATCCATCCAAACCATGTGATATTATCAAATCCACCAGGGCCAAGCTAACAATAAATCCCACAAAACCATTAAATCTACGTCAGCCATAATGTGAAAAAAGACTGCGCAAGGAAATCGAGATCTCATATACGTAGCGTAGCAACACCACACAGTGTCTGAGTGGAAAATAAAAACGAGGAAACTTCTTAGTATTGTTTGAAGTGAGGTGTCGGAGCTGAGTGCCACTCACACCTAGTGCAATGACCCTAAAAGTAATGGCCACCAGTATCTTGTATCACGAAAGGGGAATTAGGCAAGTTTCCCTCATGTTCAGGAAGCAATGAGCATCTGATAATGAGGACAACTTGGTAAACACACTCATACATCTTGCGGGAGAGACTAAACTTGGGAGATTCCACGGCACAGTTAAACACCGTACCTCACTTCCTCTACCATTTTATGATAGAAAAAATACGCTATATTAACATTTATAAATAACAGACACAGAGAAGTTTCGCATCCTTGTTTTGGAGGATGAAATGCTTCATGTAAGGAGAAAAAAAAGGAGAAATGATAGACACAGAGATGTTTTGATGTATCAAATGCTTCATGTAAGAGAGAAACGAAAAGAAAAACGGAGTTAAGAATAAATTTTCAGATATAGACAACAGGTGTGAAGGGGAAGCTCGAAATATTGGTGAACTGTGAACATTCTGGAGTAAAAACAAGGAGGAGAAGAGAGCTTATGTATCATCTGCTTCCGGTATAGACCGAGGCCCAAACTGGGTCTGTATTCTTTTCCTCATTTCTACGACTTTAATGGTGAATTCTCATGAGCTCGAGTTCATCAACACCATTGTCAACCTTCATCCACTTAGACACAATGGCATGAACCTTTGAGCACGTAGGTACGACCCTTGAGCACAACAGTGCATCCTTTCTAACACGACGGCACGACCCTTAAACACGACGGTACGACCCTTAAACACGACGGTACGACCCTTGGGTATGATAACATTACGCTTCACTCGGCTCTCAAAGGTTAGGTGAAAAGCTGGAACATTTTACGAAAGGATCGTACGTCGTGCCGCATCGCTGTATCGTCGTGCTCAAATGTCTTACCTTCGTCCCCAAGGATAGCACTATAGTGTTCAAGGGTCGCACCGTCATGCTGATTGGTCGTAAAGTCGTGCTCAATACTTAAAACATTTACGCTTATTTCTTGGAGCGCTGAAAGGAAGGTTGAAGTCATGAAGACATGAACAAAACAGTTCCGAGTAATGTTTCGAGTCCCTGGGGTCAGGCAAGCCAGGTTAACATATGCCATTTAATATAAGAATTTCTTGTACAGATAAAGAAGCCTTCTGGAGGATACTGGAAGGTGACAGTGTAGGTATGAACAGAGAAAGGTGATGATGGTGATGTGTGTGGCGACCATTTGTGTGTTACGGGGAGAGAGTTTTACACTCGTGTTGACCCGTTTCTTTAGCCTTGTATGTCATACCATGTCTTTACACCTGAATACACACACACACACACACACACACACACACACACACACACACACACACACACACTCACACACACACACACACACACACACACACACACACACACACACAACCCCCAAGAGTTCATTCTTCCCTCAGGGTTGGTTGATAAAAGGTACCTGACATAGGGTGGTGCGTGTGTGTGTGTGTGTGTGTGTGTGTGTGTGTGTGTGTGTGATTCTTAACTCTCTGTACTAGGACCCCAGTCAGCTATGTGACTCATATGTTTCAGATATATTGATTGATTCCTGAGTTTCTTCGACATGTTGTCCCTGGTACACCTTATGGTGCCTGATACATAAGATAATGACCTGAGCATCCACACGCCTCCTTGGTCCAACGAGTTTCTTTTCAATAGAAATACATACAGTTCTATGATCATTAATGGTCCTGTGATCATTAACGGTCCTATGATCATTAACGGTCCTGTGATCATTAACGGTCCTGTGATCATTAACGGTCCTATGATCATTAACGGTCCTATAATCATTAACGGTCCTATGATCATTAACGGTCATGTGATCATTATCGGTCCTATGATCATTAACGGTCCTATGATCATTAACGGTCCTATGATCATTAACGGTCCTGTGATCATTAACGGTCATGTGATCATTAACGGTCCTATGATCATTAACGGTCATGTGATCATTAACGGTCCTATGATCATTAACGGTCCTATGATCATTAACGGTCCTATGATCATTAACGGTCCAATGATCATTAACGGTACTATCATCATTAATGATCCTTTGATCATTATCGGTCCTATGATCATTAACGGTCCTATGATCATTAACGGTCCTATGATCATTAACGGTACTATGATCATTAACAGTCCTATGATCATTAACGGTCCTATGATCATTAACGGTCTTGTGATCATTAACGGTACTATGATCATTAACGGTACTATCATCATTAATGGTCCTATGATCATTGACGGTCTTGTGATCATTAACGGTACTATGATCATGAACGGTACTATGATCATTAACGGTCCTATGATCATTAACGGTCCTATGATCATTAACGGTCTTGTGATCATTAACGGTCCTATGATCATTAACGGTCTTGTGATCATTAACGGTACTATGATCATTAACGGTACTATCATCATTAATGGTCCTATGATCAATAATGATCATATGGTCATTAACGGTCCTATGATCATTAACGGTCCTTTGATCATTAATGGTCCTATGATCATTAACGGTACTATCATCATTAATGATCCTATGATCATTAGCGGTCCTATGATCATTAACGGTACTATCATCATTAATGGTCCTATGATCATTAACGGTACTATCATCATTAATGGTCCTATGATCATTAACGGTCCTATGATCATTAACGGTACTATCATCATTAATGGTCCTACGGTCATTAACGGTTCAGTGATAATTATCGGTCCTGTGATCATTAACGATTGTATGATTATCACCAGTTCTGTGATCATTGACCGTCCTATGATCATTAACGGTCTCATGATTTTCAACGATCCTATAATCATTAGCATTCCTGTGATCATTAATGGTCCTATGATCATTAACAGTCGTATGATCATTAACGGTCCGACGATTATCAAAGATCCTAGGACCATTAGCATTCCTATGATCATTAACGATTCGATGATCATTAACGGTCCGATGATCACTTTTGCATCATTTATCTTCAACGAGTTTTCATGCCCAGCTCCATATGGTCCAACAAATGGGCATGAAGGATCAATCTTAGCTAAGAGGCATCACTGTCCCAGCCCCCAACCTGGACGGGTCACTGCCACTGTTCCCAGCCAGCATGAGTCACTGCTACTGTTCCCAGCCATGAGGGGACACTGCCACTGTTCCCAGCCAGGAGGGGTCACTGCCACTGTTCCCA
>NC_092240.1:41756808-41831808 GCF_036320965.1 Panulirus ornatus
TTTACTTCCACCAGTTTTTCTCCATTCAAACTCACCTCCCAATTGACTTGACCCTCAACCCTACTGTACCTAATAACCTTGCTCTTATTCACATTTCCTCTTAACTTTCTTCTTTCACTCACTTTACCAAACTCAGTCACCAGCTTCTGCAGGTTCTCGCATGAATCAGCCACCAGCGCTGTATCATCAGCGAACAACAACTGACTCACTTCCCAAGCTCTCTCATCCCCAAGAGACTTCATACTTGCCCCTCTTTCCAAAACTCTTGCATTCACCTCCCTAACAACCCCATCCATGAACAAATTAAACAACCATGGAGACATCACACACCCCTGCCGCAAACCTACATTCACTGAGAACCAATCACTTTCCTCTCTTCCTACACGTACACATGCCTTACATCCTCGATAAAAACTTTTCACTGCTTCTAACAACTTGCCTCCCACACCATATATTCTTAATACCTTCCACAGAGCATCTCTATCAACTCTATCATATGCCTTCTCCAGATCCATAAATGCTACATACAAATCCATTTGCTTTTCTAAGTATTTCTCACATACATTCTTCAAAGCAAACACCTGATCCACACATCCTCTACCACTTCTGAAACCACACTGCTCTTCCCCAATCTGATGCTCTGTACATGCCTTCACCCTCTCAATCAATACCCTCCCATATAATTTACCAGGAATACTCAACAAACTTATACCTCTGTAATTTGAGCACTCACTCTTATCCCCTTTGCCTTTGTACAATGGCACTATACATACATTCTGCCAATCCTCAGACACATCACCATGAACCCATATACTGAATATCTTCATCAACCAGTCAACAACACAGCCACCCCATTTTTAAATAAATTCCACTGCAATACCATCCAAACCCGCCGCCTTGCCGGCTTTCAGCTTCCGCAAAGCTTTCACTACCTCTTCTCTGTTTACCAAATCATTTTCCCCAACCCTCTCACTTTGCACATCACCTCGACCTAAACGTCCTATATCTGCCACTCTATCATCTAACATATTCAACAAACCTTCAAAATACTCACTCCATCTCCTTCTCACATCACCACTACTTGTTATCACCTCCCCATTTGCCCCCTTCACTGAAGTTCCCATTTGCTCCCTTGTCTTACGCACTTTATTTACCTCCTTTCAAAACATCTTTTTATTCTCCCTAAAATTTGATGATACTCTCTCATCCCATCTCTCATTTGCCCTCTTTTTCACCTCTTGCACCTTTCTCTTGACCTCCTGTCTCATTCTTTTATACATCTCCCAGTTGCCCGTTGACCATCTCTCCTACTCACATATGCATATTGTGTATATCTCTTTTTAAACCAGATATTCCCAATCACCAGTCTTTTTTCAGCACATAGCTTCACAAGCTCTTCAGCATTTCCATTCATAACAATGAATACCCCATGCGCACCATTTATACCCTCAAATGCCAAACTAACCACCATTGCAATGAAATCACCCATCACTAATACCCTGTCTTGTGCACCAAAGATTGCTGGCACACACACTCAACTGCTCCCAAAACCCTTGCCTTTCATGATTTTTCTACTAATGGTCATGTGCATAAGCACCATTAATCACCCATCTCTCGCCATCCACTTCCAGCTTTACCCATAATAGTCTAGAATTTACTTTCTTACATTCTATTATACACTTCCATAACTTCTGCTTCAGGAGTAATGCTACTCCCTCCTTAGCTGTTGTCCTCTCACCAACCCCTGACTTTACTCCTAAGACATTCCCAAACCACTCTTCCCCTTTACCCTTGTGCTTCGTTTCACTCAGAGCCAAAAAATCCAGGTTCCTTTCCTCAAACATACTACCTATCTCCTCTCTCTTTTCATTTTGGTTACATCCACACAGATTCAGACATCCCAGTCTGAGCCTTTGAGGAGAATGAGCACTCTCCGCTTTACTCATTATTCTGTTTCCTCTTTTAGAAATTGAAACACAAAAAGAGAAGTGTTTCCAGCCCCCATCCACATCAAGCCCCTTTAGTTGCCTTCTACGACACACGGAGAATAAGAAGGTAGAATAATGATAATGATAGTAAATAAAACTGGGAATAAACACTCTCATATGATATCACTGCCAACAGTGTCTTCCTCAGAATTAATCACTTTAGAGATATGTAACACAATTTACTAATGTACTCGTAAAATAAATCCTTTCTCTCCGTATACTATGTTTTTTTACGTAATCTAAAGAAAATATACGTATAACTTTAGCCATAATGGGCCAATGTTCACCGACATAGATTATCTTTCAGTTACATTTGGTCATGATATTGGAGAATTGATTTTGATCCGCCAGTGAACCAACGATTCATTCCCTATAAGTGAACGTCGCTGTGAGCCTGGGTGAAGGGTGAGAAGAGTGTGTGTGTGTGTGTGTGTGTGTGTGTGTGTGTGCGAGTGTGTGTGTGTGGGGGGGGGATGAAATACTTATTCTAATCCTTTCGACAGAATGTTGATGATAAGTCTCGCACATACAGATGTAAGTAATTACTCTCGCACATATATATATGAGGAAACCAAAGTTAGATCAAGTAAGAGATGGGACATTTGATTAGTGTTTGAGGGTACACTTGTATGTTCAGATGAGAGTAATGAAATACTGGAGATTTGAGGGTGAGAGATTTAAGGTAATAATCAAAGCAAGGGCTAAGGAAATGAGGAAGACATGTGGTTGTGAGTGTGTTGCGAGAAGGATGGTAGAACATGTCGAGTTGGACGGGAGGTACAGGCCATATGGGACTCTTATGTTGATGGGGGAAGGTAACGGGATTCGATGGTATTGCAGCTGGATCTATTATGAAAGCGGGTGACTGTATTATTGATTGGTTGGTAATGAGATTCACTGCATGCATAGACCATGGTGTAGTGCCCGAGGATTGGCAGAATGCATGTATATCGCTACTGTATAAAGGCAAAGGGGATGAAGGTGAGTGTTCAAACTACTGAGTTATAAGTTTGTTGAGTATACCTGGTAAGTTGTATGGGAGGATGAAGGCATGTACAGACCATCAGATTGGGTAGGACCAGTGTGGTTACAGAATTCGTAGAGGATGTGTGGATCAGGTGTTTGGTTTGAAGAATGTATGTGAGAAATATGTGGCATTTATGAACCTGAATAAGGTGTATGATAGGATTGATAGAGATGCTTTGTGGAATGTTTGAACAATACATGGCATGGGAGGTAAGCTAGTAAAAGCAGTGAGAATTTTTTATCAAGGGTGTAAGGCGTATGTGCGAATAAGAAGAAAGAAGAGTGGATGGTTCCCAGTGAAGGTAAGTCTTCGGCAGGGGTATGTGATTTCAACATGGATGTTTAATCTGTTTATGGATCGGGTGGCGAGCGACATGAGAGAAGGGCGAGTATGCACTTTGTTGAGGATGAAAGCTTCTTGGAAGTGAGTCAGTTGTTGTTAGTCGATGATACAGCACTCGTGGCTGATTCGAGTGAGAAACTGCAGAAGTTGATGACTGAGTTTGGAAGAGAGTATGAAAGGAGACAGTTGAAAGTGAATGTGAGTAAAAGCAAGGTAATTAGTTTCAGCAGAGTTGAGAGACAAGTTAGTTGGGATCAAGTTTGAATGGAGAACAACTGGAGGAAGTGAAGTGCTTTAGATCTGCGGGAGTGTACTTGGCAGCGAATGGAACCCTGGAAGTGGAAGAGAGTCATAGGTACAGGAGGGAGCGAAAGTTCTGGGGGTGATAAAGAATGTGTGGAAAGAGAAAACCTTATCTCAGAGAGCAAAAATGGCTGTTTTCGAAGGAATAGTAGTTCCAACAGTATTGTATGGTTGCGAGACATGGAAATGAAATGTTTGAGGATATCATGCGGTGTTAGGTGGTTTGACCGAGTAATTTATGAAAGGGTATGAGAGATGTGTGAAACACGCCAAGCTCTCATGGCAGGAGAGGAGAGTGAAGTCTTGAGTCAGATTCCCTCGTGACACACCAACGAAGGCTGTGGTGTAGGTAGGCTGGGCAGAGGCCAGTGGGTCCGTGGACCTACACATATAGCGAGACGTTTCCATCGACGATCCTTGGGAGCCTTTTTGAACAGAGGAGGAGTTGAGGATGCCGGAGGGTAGGGCTAGTTGGCATGGGTGGGTGTTACCCACTTGGCTGGCTGGGGTTGGGGCCGTGGGCTGGCTGCTTCACTGGTTTGGATAGGGTCGTGACATGGCTGTTGGCTGGCTGGCTGGCTGGCTGGCTCGGGTGGGGATCGTGACCTGGCTGGCTGGGGTGGTGATCGTGATCTGTTTGGATGGCTGGCTGGAGTGGGGTAGTCGTGACCTGGCTGTTTGGGTTGGGGATCGTGACCTGGCTGGCTGGGGTGGGGATCGTGACCTGACTGGCTTGAGTGGGGGTCAGCTGACATGTCCCGCTCGTTCAACACGCCGCCCGTGTAAATATTGCGAAAGGCGTCCAGGTGGGTCAGCCAGCCATCTTCCCCGACACTTCTGCTGCCGCTGTTTGTGTGTATGTGTGTGTGTGTGTGTGTGTGTGTGTGTGTGTGTGTGTGTGTGTGTGTGTGTAGCAGAAAGTTTTATAGGGTAAATGTTATGGTTTATGCAGTGTGCACATAGTTGAAAATTAAGTGGTGAATAGTTTATGTTATGCAGTGGTTGACATGCCACATTGCCTGACCAAGAAAAAGCTGGGTTACACACTTGCTTAGCAGTGCACACTTGTTCGTGGATTGTTTGTGGCATTCACTGTTCTTATATCTGTCGGTACGAGCTCTGATTGGTATAAGTCAATTGTGGTGACGAACGGTGGTCCATGGGGTAGGGTATCGGTGGGAAGGAGGTCTGTGTGACAGAGGTGTGTCAGTATTCTATTGTCAAACTGCCGTGTGAGCTGGCGGTGTTGGTGGGAGAGGATGGACAAGTTCAGCGAGATGAGGGACTCTTGGTAGATGGTGTAATATGGGCCCAGCAGGGTTCTGCATGTTCTTCTTTGCGTTCTTTCCAGCTGGTCCCTCGGTGTGATTCTCATTGAGGAGGATCATGCTGGGTTGGCACAGGTGAGTTTATGCTCCACTCCTGATAAATTCAGTCGGCGGAGAAGGTAAAGACGGTATGAGGGAGATTTATCGACACGCCCCCAGGGTTGGATGAACACCTGGGTTGGGTGTAGACCAACTGCCACTCCCAGGATTGAAACCCATCAGGGTCCGATCCAGGGCTGGTTCATGTAGACTCACGGTCAGTACCGCTTACCAATGCACCAAGGAGGCCCGTGCTAGTGCGTGTGATTACAATTTGTGCTTTACTGTGAGAGAGTTTTACACTCGTGTTGTTCCTTCTTTAACCATATGTATATGCACCATGTCTTTAGTCCTATGTATGGATGCCCACATACACACCCCTAGCTTATGCCATGTTCTGTGTGTGTGTGTGTGTGTCTGTGTGTGTAAGAGAGAGTAATTATGTTTTGTAAAGTAAGAGGCGAGATTTCTACACTCGTGGGGTCCCGCCTCTTTTTGTTTGTGTATATGTGTGAGTGGAAGGAGGGCTTCGAGTTCTTGTATGTTTGTGTGTAAGGGAGGGGAGTTTAGAGGGCGCGTATGTGTGTGTGTGTGTGTGTGTGTGTGTGTGTGTGTGTGTGTGTGTGTGCGTGTGTGTGTGTATGTGTGTGTGTGTGTGTGGGGAGGGGGATGGAGGTGAAGGCGGGACGCAAGGGTCTGTGTCTGTTTATAGGTGGTGTTCGGTGCAGCGTGTGTGTGTGGTTATGTGTGAGCTTGTGGGTTATCCATGTATCCAGAGGTCTCTCTCTCTCTCTCTCTCTCTCTCTCTCTCTCTCTCTCTCTCTCTCTCTCTCTCTCTCTCTCTCTCTCTCTCTCTCTCTCTTTCTCTCTCTCTCTCTCTCTCTCTCTCTCTCTCTCTCTCTCTCTCTCTCTCTCTCTCTCTCTCGTGTACATTTTACCTTACTCCCCTTCAGTCAAAAGCGTTAAATCGCTCTCTTTTCTTTTTCAACGTTTGCAAACTTTTTCCTCTGGCATTGAAAATATTCAGTGTTGCTGGCAGTATTTTTATTTATAGTGTGAATGCTGTTTGTCTTACTTTTCCATAATAACAAAGCTCCAAAAGCAATGCCAACAAGCGTAAAGCCAGCATTGTCTAACCTTTTTCCCGTTTTCTATGCCCATTGTATTCGTATAACATTTTTTTTCACCTATATTGGTAAACATATAAACATTTGTGTTGAAAATATTTCCTGAGCATTATGATAGCTCTCACTTTGGAGTTCAGAAACTGGATAGTGAGGAAGATGTGAGGAGAAGTATTTTTCACGTCAATCGGGGACATATAATATAGAAAATGCACACGTGCTTGTTTATATAGCTGTGAAATTATAACAAGTGTTATGACACTTATTATATATATATATATATATATATATATATATATATATATATATATATATATATATATATATATATATATTTTTTTTTTTTTCATACTATTCGCCATTTCCCGCATTAACGAGGTAGCGTTAAGAACAGAGGACTGGGCCTTTGAGGGAATATCCTCATATGGCCCCATTCTCTGTTCCTTCTTTTGGAAAATTTAAAAAAAAAAATATATATATATATATATATATTTTTTTTTTTTTTGCTTTGTCGCTGTCTCCCGCGTTTGCGAGGTAGCGCAAGGAAACAGACGAAAGAAATGGCCCAACTCACCCCCATACACATGTATATACATACACGTCCACACACGCAAATATACATACCTACACAGCTTTCCATGGTTTACCCCAGACGCTTCACATGCCCTGATTCAATGCACTGACAGCACGTCAACCGCGGTATACCACATCGCTCCAATTCACTCTATTCCTTGCCCTCCTTTCACCTTCCTGCATGTTCAGGCCCCGATCACACAAAATCTTTTTCACTCCATCTTTCCACCTCCAATTTGGTCTCCCTCTTCTCCTCGTTCCCTCCACCTCCGACACATATATCCTCTTGGTCACTCTTTCCTCACTCATTCTCTCCATGTGCCCAAACCATTTCAAAACACCCTCTTCTGCTCTCTCAACCACGCTCTTTTTATTTCCACACATCTCTCTCACCCTTACGTTACTTACTCGATCAAACCACCTCACACCACACATTGTCCTCAAACACCTCATTTCCAGCACATCCATCCTCCTGCGCACAACTCTATCCATAGCCCAAGCCTCGCAACCATACAACATTGTTGGAACCACTATTCCTTCAAACATACCCATTTTTGCTTTCCGAGATAATGTTCTCGACTTCCACACATTCTTCAAGGCTCCCAGAATTTTCGCCCCCTCCCCCACCCTATGATCCACTTCCGCTTCCATGGTTCCATTCCGCTGCCAGATCCACTCCCAGATATCTAAAACACTTCACTTCCTCCAGTTTTTCTCCATTCAAACTCACCTCCCAATTGACTTGACCCTCAACCCTATTGTACCTAATAACCTTGCTCTTATTCACATTTACTCTTAACTTTCTTCTCTCACACACTTTACCAAACTCAGTCACCAGCTTCTGCAGTTTCTCGCATGAATCAGCCACCAGCGCTGTATCATCAGCGGACAACAACTGACTCACTTCCCAAGCTCTCTCATCCCCAACAGACTTCATACTTGCCCCTCTTTCCAAAACTCTTGCATTCACCTCCCTAACAACCCCATCCATAAACAAATTAAACAACCATGGAGATATCACACACCCCTGCCGCAAACCTACATTCACTGAGAACCAATCACTTTCCTCTCTTCCTACACGTACACATGCCTTACATCCTCGATAAAAACTTTTCACTGCTTCTAACAACTTGCCTCCCACACCATATATTCTTAATACCTTCCACAGAGCATCTCTATCAACTCTATCATATGCCTTCTCCAGATCCATAAATGCTACATACAAATCCATTTGCTTTTCTAAGTATTTCTCACATACATTCTTCAAAGCAACCACCTGATCCACACATCCTCTACCACTTCTGAAACCACACTGCTCTTCCCCAATCTGATGCTCTGTATATGCCTTCACCCTCTCAATCAATATCCTCCCATATAATTTACCAGGAATACTCAACAAACTTATACCTCTGTAATTTGAGCACTCACTCTTATCCCCTTTGCCTTTGTACAATGGCACTATGCACGCATTCCGCCAATCCTCAGGCACCTCACCATGAGTCATACATACATTGAATAACCTTACCAACCAGTCAACAATACAGTCACCCCCTTTTTTAATAAATTCCACTGCAATACCATCCAAACCTGCTACCTTGCCGGCTTTCATCTTCCGCAAAGCTTTTACTACCTCTTCTCTGTTTACCAAATCATTTTCCCTAACCCTCTCACTTTGCACACCACCTCGACCAAAACACCCTATATCTGCCACTCTATCATCAAACACATTCAACAAACCTTCAAAATACTCACTCCATCTCCTTCTCACATCACCACTTGTTATCACCTCCCCATTTGCGCCCTTCACTGACGTTCCCATTTGCTCCCTTGTCTTACGCACTTTATTTACCTCCTTCCAGAACATCTTTTTATTCTCCCTAAAATTTAATGATACTCTCTCACCCCAACTCTCATTTGCCCTTTTTTTCACCTCTTGCACCTTTCTCTTGACCTCCTGTCTCTTTCTTTTATACATCTCCCACTCAATTGCATTTTTTCCCTGCAAAAATCGTCCAAATGCCTCTCTCTTCTCTTTCACTAATACTCTTACTTCTTCATCCCACCACTCACTACCCTTTCTAATCAACCCACCTCCCACTCTTCTCATGCCACAAGCATCTTTTGCGCAATCCATCACTGATTCCCTAAATACATCCCATTTCTCCCCCACTCCCCTTACTTCCATTGTTCTCACGTTTTTCCATTCTGTACTCAGTCTCTCCTGGTACTTCCTCACACAAGTCTCCTTCCCAAGCTCACTTACTCTCACCACCCTCTTCACCCCAACATTTACTCTTCTTTTCTGAAAACCCATACAAATCTTCACCTTAGCCTCCACAAGATAATGATAAGACATCCCTCCAGTTGCACCTCTCAGCACATTAACATCCAAAAGTCTCTCTTTCGCTCGCCTGTCAATTAACACTGAATAAGCAACGGTGACAGGTTATGTAGAAATAGAGATGGGTGTGGTCTTCGACAAGACAGACTGCAGATTTGAAGCAGTTTCATCCGCTCTGTGGGATCGGATCTCTAGGACGTGAGTCAGAGGATCATCTCGTCCCCATCACATCATTCAGAGCGATACCAGTTTGCATCAGCCTTCACTCCTGCCTGCAGTAGCATGCTTTCCGACATGTTTCATGAGCTCCTCTTCGCCAACGGAACTACCTTGGCCCACCAGTGATGCTACTACGTTTGTGAATCAAGAACCATTGCAACACAAACCTCGCCAGGTGGTAAAGTGTCCCGCAGTGTATCGAGACAGACTTCCCAGAGCTTTTTTTTTAAAGAGGAAGTAAATGTTTATAGTTGTGTTACTGGAGTGATAGTTTTCATACATGGTGCTTTGACAAGAAAATAGTGAAATTGGAAAAAATGTAGCTTAGACATTGAAGCTTATGATACAGTGGTTAAATTGATGAGAACTACTATTGACGTTTGTGTAAATACATTTCCTTTTTCCATAGCCAGAGGTTGAACCATTATGTGACATTCATTTTTTCATTTCATTTCAAGCTAGAAGTTTCAGTTTTCTAAATTGTTTCTTACATTTTTCATATGTATATACATGTATGTGTGTGTGTGTGTGTGTATATGTGCGTATGTATGTGTATGTGTGTGTTGGGGATGAGAGAGCTTGGGAAGTGAGTCAGTTGTTGTTCGCTGATGATACAGCGCTGGTGGCTGATTCATGTGAGAAGCTGCAGAAGCTGGTGACTGAGTTTGGTAAAGTGTGTGAAAGAAGAAAGTTAAGAGTAAATGTGAATAAGAGCAAGGTTATTAGGTACAGTAGGGTTGAGGGTCAAGTCAATTGGGAGGTGAGTTTGAATGGAGAAAAACTGGAGGAAGTAAAGTGTTTTAGATATCTGGGAGTGGATCTGGCAGCGGATGGAACCATGGAAGAGGAAGTGGATCATAGGGTGGGGGAGGGGGCGAAAATTCTGGGAGCCTTGAAGAATGTGTGGAAGTCGAGAACATTATCTCGGAAAGCAAAAATGGGTATGTTTGAAGGAATAGTGGTTCCAACAATGTTGTATGGTTGCGAGGCGTGGACTATGGATAGAGTTGTGCGCAGGAGGATGGATGTGCTGGAAATGAGGTGTTTGAGGACAATGTGTGGTGTGAGGTGGTTTGATCGAGTAAGTAACGTAAGGGTAAGAGAGATATGTGGAAATAAAAAGAGCGTGGTTGAGAGAGCAGAAGAGGGTGTTTTGAAATGGTTTGGTCACATGGAGAGAATGAGTGAGGAAATATTGACCAAGAGGATATATGTGTCGGAGGTGGAGGGAACGAGGAGAAGAGGGAGACCAAATTGGAGGTGGAAAGATGGAGTGAAAAAGATTTTGTGTGATCGGGGCCTGAACATGCAGGAGGGTGAAAGGAGGGCAAGGAATATAGTGAATTGGAGCGATGTGGTATACCGGGGTTGACGTGCTGTCAGTGGATTGAATCAAGGCATGTGAAGCGTCTGGGGTAAACCATGGAAAGCTGTGTAGGTATGTATATTTGCGTGTGTGGACGTATGTATATACATGTGTATGGGGGTGGGTTGGGCCATTTTCTTTCGTCTGTTTCCTTGCGCTACCTCGCAAACGCGGGAGACAGCGACAAAGCAAAAAAAAAAAATATATATATATATTATCCCTGGGGATAGGGGTGAAAGAATACTTACCACGCATTCCTCGCGTGTCGTAGAAGGCGACTAGAGGGGACGGGAGAGGGGGGCCAGAAATCCTCCCCTCCTTGTATTTTTTTAACTTTCTAAAATGGGAAACAGAAGAAGGAGTCACGCGGGGAGTGCTCATCCTCCTCGAAGGCTCAGATTGGGGTGCCTAAATGTGTGTGGATGTAACCAAGATGTGAAAAAAGGAGAGATAGGTAGTATGTTTGAGGAAAGGAACCTGGATGTTTTGGCTCTGAGTGAAACAAAGCTCAAGGGTAAAAAGGGAAGAGTGGGAGTAAAGTCAGGGGTTAGTGAGAGGACAAGAGCAAGGGAAGGAGTAGTAGTACTCCTAAAACAGGAGTTGTGGGAGTATGTGATAGAATGTAAGAAAGTAAATTCTCGATTAATATGGGTAAAACTGAAAGTTGATGGAGAGAGATGGGTGATTATTGGTGCATATGCACCTGGGCATGAGAAGAAAAATCATGAGAGGCAAGTGTTTTGGGAGCAGCTGAATGAGTGTGTTAGTGGTTTTGATGCACGAGACCGGGTTATAGTGATGGGTGATTTGAATGCAAAGGTGAGTAATGTGGCAGTTGAGGGAATAATTGGTATACATGGGGTGTTCAGTGTTGTAAATGGAAATGGTGAAGAGCTTGTAGATTTATATGCTGAAAAAGGACTGATGATTGGGAATACCTGGTTTAAAAAGCGAGATATACATAAGTATACTTATGTAAGTAGGAGAGATGGCCAGAGAGCGTTATTGGATATATATATATATATATATATATATATATATATATATATATATATATATATATATATATATATATATATATATATATATATATATATATATATATAATATATATATATATATATATATTGGAAAGGATCACAATTTTGCGCGTGATCCAAGTATATTCCTAAGAGTCCATGGGTAAAATGAAACACGGTAAGTTTCCAAGCGCACTTTCGTGTCATAATCACATCAGGGGAGACACAAGAGAGAAATATAACAGTCAATTGATATACAACGAAGAGACGTAGCTGGGACGCCATTTGGTAAACATGCAATTGTCGAAGACAGACAACGAGCGTTCATAAACTTATCATTCTACAAATTTTATCAACAATAAAGTTATCTGATTTGTATAGACCATCACTAATATTAAGATTATAATTCTTTATGTATTTGATAATAGAAGATTCAATGATATTTCTCGTGGTAATAGAGTTAAAGTTAATAACTGAGATGGCATTACTTCAGTCAATACAATGATCATAGTTTTTAACGTGATTAAGCAAGGCTTTTGATTCTTGTCCCGTTCTTATTACTAAATTCATGTTGCTTAAGTCTAACTGAAAAATCCCTACCAGTCTGCCCAAAATAAAACTTATCAAAATTTCTACATGACACTTTATAGATGCACCCAGGAGAATTTTCTGGTGAGTTCATGGTTAAGATATTTTTTATAGTTTTATTGTTACTGAAGGCAACATTTTCATTAAAAGATTTAAGCAACATGGGAAGTAAAGTAAAATTACTATTAAAAGGGAGAACTAAAAGATTCTTGGTGCCAATGAGAGGTTTGGGCTTAACTCTATAAAATGATTTCTTTGCTAAATTAAGGGACTTATGAATGAAAGATCTAGGGTACTTTAACTTAGATCCTATAGAATATATCTTCTCAAACTCATCATCAGTATACTCTAGACTGCAAATACGTAATGCCCTAAGAAACATAGACTGAAATAATGATAATTTAACTCTGTCATGCAAAGTTAGTCTTATTTTCTATTATACTTCCTCGCTGTCCTCCGAGTTAGCGAGGCAACGCAAGGAAACAGACGAAAAAATGGCCCAACCCACTCACATACACACACACACACACACATATATATATATATATATATATATATATATATATATATATATATATATATATATATATATATATATATATATATATATATATATATTTTTCTTTTTTTTTTTTTTTTTTGCTTTGTCGCTGTCTCCCGCGTTTGCGAGGTAGCGCAAGGAAACAGACGAAAGAAATGGCCCAACTCACCCCCATACACATGTATATACATACACGTCCACACACGCAAATATACATACCTACACAGCTTTCCATGGTTTACCCCAGACGCTTCACATGCCCTGATTCAATGCACTGACAGCACGTCAACCGCGGTAAACCACATCGCTCCAATTCACTCTATTCCTTGCCCTCCTTTCACCTTCCTGCATGTTCAGGCCCCGATCACACAAAATCTTTTTCACTCCATCTTTCCACCTCCAATTTGGTCTCCCTCTTCTCCTTGTTCCCTCCACCTCCGACACATATATCCTCTTGGTCACTCTTTCCTCACTCATTCTCTCCATGTGCCCAAACCATTTCAAAACACCCTCTTCTGCTCTCTCAACCACGCTCTTTTTATTTCCACACATCTCTCTCACCCTTACGTTACTTACTCGATCAAACCACCTCACACCACACATTGTCCTCAAACACCTCATTTCCAGCACATCCATCCTCCTGCGCACAACTCTATCCATAGCCCACGCCTCGCAACCATACAACATTGTTGGAACCACTATTCCTTCAAACATACCCATTTTTGCTTTCCGAGATAATGTTCTCGACTTCCACACATTCTTCAAGGCTCCCAGAATTTTCGCCCCCTCCCCCACCCTATGATCCACTTCCGCTTCCATGGTTCCATCCGCTGCCAGATCCACTCCCAGATATCTAAAACACTTCACTTCCTCCAGTTTTTCTCCATTCAAACTCACCTCCCAATTGACTTGACCCTCAACCCTATTGTACCTAATAACCTTGCTCTTATTCACATTTACTCTTAACTTTCTTCTCTCACACACTTTACCAAACTCAGTCACCAGCTTCTGCAGTTTCTCGCATGAATCAGCCACCAGCGCTGTATCATCAGCGGACAACAACTGACTCACTTCCCAAGCTCTCTCATCCCCAACAGACTTCATACTTGCCCCTCTTTCCAAAACTCTTGCATTCACCTCCCTAACAACCCCATCCATAAACAAATTAAACAACCATGGAGATATCACACACCCCTGCCGCAAACCTACATTCACTGAGAACCAATCACTTTCCTCTCTTCCTACACGTACACATGCCTTACATCCTCGATAAAAACTTTTCACTGCTTCTAACAACTTGCCTCCCACACCATATATTCTTAATACCTTCCACAGAGCATCTCTATCAACTCTATCATATGCCTTCTCCAGATCCATAAATGCTACATACAAATCCATTTGCTTTTCTAAGTATTTCTCACATACATTCTTCAAAGCAACCACCTGATCCACACATCCTCTACCACTTCTGAAACCACACTGCTCTTCCCCAATCTGATGCTCTGTATATGCCTTCACCCTCTCAATCAATATCCTCCCATATAATTTACCAGGAATACTCAACAAACTTATACCTCTGTAATTTGAGCACTCACTCTTATCCCCTTTGCCTTTGTACAATGGCACTATGCACGCATTCCGCCAATCCTCAGGCACCTCACCATGAGTCATACATACATTGAATAACCTTACCAACCAGTCAACAATACAGTCACCCCCTTTTTTAATAAATTCCACTGCAATACCATCCAAACCTGCTACCTTGCCGGCTTTCATCTTCCGCAAAGCTTTTACTACCTCTTCTCTGTTTACCAAATCATTTTCCCTAACCCTCTCACTTTGCACACCACCTCGACCAAAACACCCTATATCTGCCACTCTATCATCAAACACATTCAACAAACCTTCAAAATACTCACTCCATCTCCTTCTCACATCACCACTTGTTATCACCTCCCCATTTGCGCCCTTCACTGACGTTCCCATTTGCTCCCTTGTCTTACGCACTTTATTTACCTCCTTCCAGAACATCTTTTTATTCTCCCTAAAATTTAATGATACTCTCTCACCCCAACTCTCATTTGCCCTTTTTTTCACCTCTTGCACCTTTCTCTTGACCTCCTGTCTCTTTCTTTTATACATCTCCCACTCAATTGCATTTTTTCCCTGCAAAAATCGTCCAAATGCCTCTCTCTTCTCTTTCACTAATACTCTTACTTCTTCATCCCACCACTCACTACCCTTTCTAATCAACCCACCTCCCACTCTTCTCATGCCACAAGCATCTTTTGCGCAATCCATCACTGATTCCCTAAATACATCCCATTTCTCCCCCACTCCCCTTACTTCCATTGTTCTCACGTTTTTCCATTCTGTACTCAGTCTCTCCTGGTACTTCCTCACACAAGTCTCCTTCCCAAGCTCACTTACTCTCACCACCCTCTTCACCCCAACATTTACTCTTCTTTTCTGAAAACCCATACAAATCTTCACCTTAGCCTCCACAAGATAATGATAAGACATCCCTCCAGTTGCACCTCTCAGCACATTAACATCCAAAAGTCTCTCTTTCGCTCGCCTGTCAATTAACACTGAATAAGCAACGGTGACAGGTTATGTAGAAATAGAGATGGGTGTGGTCTTCGACAAGACAGACTGCAGATTTGAAGCAGTTTCATCCGCTCTGTGGGATCGGATCTCTAGGACGTGAGTCAGAGGATCATCTCGTCCCCATCACATCATTCAGAGCGATACCAGTTTGCATCAGCCTTCACTCCTGCCTGCAGTAGCATGCTTTCCGACATGTTTCATGAGCTCCTCTTCGCCAACGGAACTACCTTGGCCCACCAGTGATGCTACTACGTTTGTGAATCAAGAACCATTGCAACACAAACCTCGCCAGGTGGTAAAGTGTCCCGCAGTGTATCGAGACAGACTTCCCAGAGCTTTTTTTTTAAAGAGGAAGTAAATGTTTATAGTTGTGTTACTGGAGTGATAGTTTTCATACATGGTGCTTTGACAAGAAAATAGTGAAATTGGAAAAAATGTAGCTTAGACATTGAAGCTTATGATACAGTGGTTAAATTGATGAGAACTACTATTGACGTTTGTGTAAATACATTTCCTTTTTCCATAGCCAGAGGTTGAACCATTATGTGACATTCATTTTTTCATTTCATTTCAAGCTAGAAGTTTCAGTTTTCTAAATTGTTTCTTACATTTTTCATATGTATATACATGTATGTGTGTGTGTGTGTGTGTATATGTGCGTATGTATGTGTATGTGTGTGTTGGGGATGAGAGAGCTTGGGAAGTGAGTCAGTTGTTGTTCGCTGATGATACAGCGCTGGTGGCTGATTCATGTGAGAAGCTGCAGAAGCTGGTGACTGAGTTTGGTAAAGTGTGTGAAAGAAGAAAGTTAAGAGTAAATGTGAATAAGAGCAAGGTTATTAGGTACAGTAGGGTTGAGGGTCAAGTCAATTGGGAGGTGAGTTTGAATGGAGAAAAACTGGAGGAAGTAAAGTGTTTTAGATATCTGGGAGTGGATCTGGCAGCGGATGGAACCATGGAAGAGGAAGTGGATCATAGGGTGGGGGAGGGGGCGAAAATTCTGGGAGCCTTGAAGAATGTGTGGAAGTCGAGAACATTATCTCGGAAAGCAAAAATGGGTATGTTTGAAGGAATAGTGGTTCCAACAATGTTGTATGGTTGCGAGGCGTGGACTATGGATAGAGTTGTGCGCAGGAGGATGGATGTGCTGGAAATGAGATGTTTGAGGACAATGTGTGGTGTGAGGTGGTTTGATCGAGTAAGTAACGTAAGGGTAAGAGAGATATGTGGAAATAAAAAGAGCGTGGTTGAGAGAGCAGAAGAGGGTGTTTTGAAATGGTTTGGTCACATGGAGAGAATGAGTGAGGAAATATTGACCAAGAGGATATATGTGTCGGAGGTGGAGGGAACGAGGAGAAGAGGGAGACCAAATTGGAGGTGGAAAGATGGAGTGAAAAAGATTTTGTGTGATCGGGGCCTGAACATGCAGGAGGGTGAAAGGAGGGCAAGGAATATAGTGAATTGGAGCGATGTGGTATACCGGGGTTGACGTGCTGTCAGTGGATTGAATCAAGGCATGTGAAGCGTCTGGGGTAAACCATGGAAAGCTGTGTAGGTATGTATATTTGCGTGTGTGGACGTATGTAAATACATGTGTATGGGGGTGGGTTGGGCCATTTTCTTTCGTCTGTTTCCTTGCGCTACCTCGCAAACGCGGGAGACAGCGACAAAGCAAAAAAAAAAAAATATATATATATATTATCCCTGGGGATAGGGGTGAAAGAATACTTACCACGCATTCCTCGCGTGTCGTAGAAGGCGACTAGAGGGGACGGGAGAGGGGGGCCAGAAATCCTCCCCTCCTTGTATTTTTTTAACTTTCTAAAATGGGAAACAGAAGAAGGAGTCACGCGGGGAGTGCTCATCCTCCTCGAAGGCTCAGATTGGGGTGCCTAAATGTGTGTGGATGTAACCAAGATGTGAAAAAAGGAGAGATAGGTAGTATGTTTGAGGAAAGGAACCTGGATGTTTTGGCTCTGAGTGAAACAAAGCTCAAGGGTAAAAAGGGAAGAGTGGGAGTAAAGTCAGGGGTTAGTGAGAGGACAAGAGCAAGGGAAGGAGTAGTAGTACTCCTAAAACAGGAGTTGTGGGAGTATGTGATAGAATGTAAGAAAGTAAATTCTCGATTAATATGGGTAAAACTGAAAGTTGATGGAGAGAGATGGGTGATTATTGGTGCATATGCACCTGGGCATGAGAAGAAAAATCATGAGAGGCAAGTGTTTTGGGAGCAGCTGAATGAGTGTGTTAGTGGTTTTGATGCACGAGACCGGGTTATAGTGATGGGTGATTTGAATGCAAAGGTGAGTAATGTGGCAGTTGAGGGAATAATTGGTATACATGGGGTGTTCAGTGTTGTAAATGGAAATGGTGAAGAGCTTGTAGATTTATATGCTGAAAAAGGACTGATGATTGGGAATACCTGGTTTAAAAAGCGAGATATACATAAGTATACTTATGTAAGTAGGAGAGATGGCCAGAGAGCGTTATTGGATATATATATATATATATATATATATATATATATATATATATATATATATATATATATATATATATATATATATATATATATATATATATATATATATATATATAATATATATATATATATATATATTGGAAAGGATCACAATTTTGCGCGTGATCCAAGTATATTCCTAAGAG
Source organism: Panulirus ornatus (assembly GCF_036320965.1). Taxonomy (NCBI): domain Eukaryota; kingdom Metazoa; phylum Arthropoda; class Malacostraca; order Decapoda; family Palinuridae; genus Panulirus; species Panulirus ornatus. The sequence goes on from NC_092240.1 coordinate 41,774,884, forward strand.
TCCATGGGTAAAATGAAACACGGTAAGTTTCCAAGCGCACTTTCGTGTCATAATCACATCAGGGGAGACACAAGAGAGAAATATAACAGTCAATTGATATACAACGAAGAGACGTAGCTGGGACGCCATTTGGTAAACATGCAATTGTCGAAGACAGACAACGAGCGTTCATAAACTTATCATTCTACAAATTTTATCAACAATAAAGTTATCTGATTTGTATAGACCATCACTAATATTAAGATTATAATTCTTTATGTATTTGATAATAGAAGATTCAATGATATTTCTCGTGGTAATAGAGTTAAAGTTAATAACTGAGATGGCATTACTTCAGTCAATACAATGATCATAGTTTTTAACGTGATTAAGCAAGGCTTTTGATTCTTGTCCCGTTCTTATTACTAAATTCATGTTGCTTAAGTCTAACTGAAAAATCCCTACCAGTCTGCCCAAAATAAAACTTATCAAAATTTCTACATGACACTTTATAGATGCACCCAGGAGAATTTTCTGGTGAGTTCATGGTTAAGATATTTTTTATAGTTTTATTGTTACTGAAGGCAACATTTTCATTAAAAGATTTAAGCAACATGGGAAGTAAAGTAAAATTACTATTAAAAGGGAGAACTAAAAGATTCTTGGTGCCAATGAGAGGTTTGGGCTTAACTCTATAAAATGATTTCTTTGCTAAATTAAGGGACTTATGAATGAAAGATCTAGGGTACTTTAACTTAGATCCTATAGAATATATCTTCTCAAACTCATCATCAGTATACTCTAGACTGCAAATACGTAATGCCCTAAGAAACATAGACTGAAATAATGATAATTTAACTCTGTCATGCAAAGTTAGTCTTATTTTCTATTATACTTCCTCGCTGTCCTCCGAGTTAGCGAGGCAACGCAAGGAAACAGACGAAAAAATGGCCCAACCCACTCACATACACACACACACACACACATATATATATATATATATATATATATATATATATATATATATATATATATATATATATATATATATATATATATATATATATATATATATATATTTTTCTTTTTTTTTTCTTTTTTGCTTTGTCGCTGTCTCCTGCGTTTGCAAGGTAGCGCAAGGAAACAGACGAAAGAAATGGCCCAACCCACCCCCATACACATGTATATACATACGTCCACACACGCAAATATACATACCTACACAGCTTTCCATGGTTCACCCCAGACGCTTCACATGCCTTGATTCAATCCACTGACAGCACGTCAACCCGGTATACCACATCGCTCCAATTCACTCTATTCCTTGCCCTCCTTTCACCCTCCTGCATGTTCAGGCCCCGATCACACAAAATCTTTTTCACTCCATCTTTCCACCTCCAATTTGGTCTCCCTCTTCTCCTCGTTCCCTCCACCTCCGACACATATATTCTCTTGGTCAATCTTTCCTCACTCATTCTGTCCATGTGCCCGAACCATTTCAAAACACCCTCTTCTGCTCTCTCAACCACGCTCTTTTTATTTCCACAAATCTCTCTTACCCTTACGTTACTTACTCGATCAAACCACCTCACACCATACATTGTCCTCAAACATCTCATTTCCAGCACATCCATCCTCCTGCGCACAACTCTATCCATAGCCCACGCCTCACAACCATACAACATTGTTGGAACCACTATTCCTTCAAACATACCCATTTTTGCTTTCCGAGATAATGTTCTCGACTTCCACACATTCTTCAAGGCTCCCAGAATTTTCGCCCCCTCCCCTACCCTATGATCCACATCCGCTTCCATGGTTCCATCCGCTGCCAGATCCACTCCCAGATATCTAAAACACTTCACTTCCTCCAGTTTTTCTCCATTCAAACTCACCTCCCAATTGACTTGACCCTCAACCCTACTGTACCTAATAACCTTGCACTTATTCACATTTACTCTTAACTTTCTTCTCTCACACACTTTACCAAACTCAGTCACCAGCTTCTGCAGTTTCTCACATGAATCAGCCACCAGCGCTGTATCATCAGCGAACAACAACTGGCTCACTTCCCAAGCTCTCTCATCCCCAACAGACTTCATACTTGCCCCTCTTTCCAAAACTCTTGCATTCACCTCCCTAACAACCCCATCCATAAACAAATTAAACAACCATGGAGACATCACACACCCCTGCCGCAAACCTACATTCACTGAGAACCAATCACTTTCCTCTCTTCCTACACGTACACATGCCTTACATCCTCGATAAAAACTTTTCACTGCTTCTAACAACTTGCCTCCCACACCATATATTCTTAATACCTTCCGCAGAGCATCTCTATCAGCTCTATCATATGCCTTCTCCAGATCCATAAATGCTACATACAAATCCATTTGCTTTTCTAAGTATTTCTCACATACATTCTTCAAAGCAAACACCTGATCCACACATCCTCTACCACTTCTGAAACCACACTGCTCTTCCCCAATCTGATGCTCTGTACATGCCTTCACCCTCTCAATCAATACCCTCCCATATAATTTACCAGGAATACTCAACAAACTTATACCTCTGTAATTTGAGCACTCACTCTTATCCCCTTTGCCTTTGTACAATGGCACTATGCACGCATTCCGCCAATCCTCAGGCACCTCACCATGAGTCATACATACATTAAATAACCTTACCAACCAGTCAACAATACAGTCACCCCCTTTTTAATAAATTCCACTGCAATACCATCCAAACCTGCTGCCTTGCTGGCTTTCATCTTCCGCAAAGCTTTTACTACCTCTTCTCTGTTTACCAAATCATTTTCCCTAACCCTCTCACTTTGCACACCACCTCGACCAAAACACCCTATATCTGCCACTCTATCATCAAACACATTCAACAAACCTTGAAAATACTCACTCCATCTCCTTCTCACATCACCACTACTTGTTATCCCCTCCCCATTTGCGCCCTGCACTGAAGTTTCCATTTGCTCCCTTGTCTTACGCACTTTATTTACCTCCTTCCAGAACATCTTTTTATTCTCCCTAAAATTTAATGATACTCTCTCACCCCAACTCTCATTTGCCCTTTTTTCACCTGTTGCACCTTCCTCTTGACCTCCTGTCTCTTTTATACATCTCCCACTCAATTTCATTTTTCCCCTGCGAAAATCGTCCAAATGCCTCTCTCTTCTCTTTCACTAATATTCTTACTTCTTCATCCCACCACTCACTACCCTTTCTAATCAACCCACCTCCCACTCTTCTCATGCCACAAGCATCTTTTGCGCAATCCATCACTGATTCCCTAAATACATTCCATTCCTCCCCCACTCCCCTTACTTCCATTGTTCTCACCTTTTTCCATTCTGTACTCAGTCTCTCCTGGTACTTCCTCACACAAGTCTCCTTCCCAAGCTCACTTACTCTCACCACCCTCTTCACCCCAACATTCACTCTTCTTATATATATATATATATATATATATATATATATATATATATATATATATATATATATATATATATATATATATATATATATATATATATATATATGAAGGTGAAATCGCTCTTTTGTAGTTCATTCAATTTCGTTTAACACTTAATTCTCCTATACATGTGGCACGACATATAGTGCCATTTCCCACGTTAGTGAGGTAGCGTCAAGAACAGAGAACTGAGCCTTAGCGGGAAGATCCTCACTTGCCCCCTTCTCTGTTTCATCTTTATGAAAATTAAAAACTGAAGGAGAGGATTTCCAGCTCCCTGCTTCCTCCCTTTTAGTCGCCTTCTACGACACGCAGGGAATACGTGAGAAGTATTCTCTCTCCCGTATCCCCAGGGATATATATATATATATATATATATATATATATATATATATATATATATATATATATATATATATATATATATATATATATATATATATATATATATATATATATATATATATATATATATATATATATATATATATATATATATATATATATATATATATATATATATATATATATATATATATATATATATATATATATATATATATATATATATATATATATATATATATATATATATCAGCTTAACGTCTATAGTTGGTAAACTTATAGAATCTATCATTCAGGATAAGATTGTAAACCACTTAGAGGACCACCACTTCAGAAATGACTCTCAACATGGTTTTCGACGAAATCCTTCCTATCTGATAATTCTACTTGAGTTCGTTAATGATATAATCAACACGTATGATGAAAGTAAAGCAGTTCATGTCATATATCTAGATTTTCAAAAAAGCATTCGATAAAGTTTTTCATTAAAGTTTACTAACCAGTGGTAAGTCACATGGTATGAATGGGGTTGTACTTTGTTAGAAAATTGGTTAATTGGCAGTGAACAAAGAGTTGTGAATAGTGGCTAAGCTTCAGAATAGTTAGACGTAACAAGTGATGTGCCACAAGAATCAGACTAGTAACTGGTTCTCTATCTCATATATACATTAGTGATGTTGATGATGGGATGCATTATAGAAATTCGCAGACGATACCAAAGTGGGAAATAAATCTACAACAGAAACTTGAACGTCTGCGACTTCAAGCTGACACAGACAAATTGATGGACTGGACACATAGGTAGTGGCAAATGAATTTTGATATCGATAAGCGGAAAGTTTTACATGTCGGTTGAAAAAATATAAAGGCAAGTTTTGGTATGAATTCTGTTGAACTGCAATAGACAAATGAGCAAAAAGACTCCGGTGTCATAATTTCTGGTGATCTAAAGCCAAGTAAACAGAGCACAGATGCAGGTAAAACGGCAAACAAAATTCTAGGATTTATAGGTAGGGCCAACGAAATTCATCCCAGAGAAATTATCCTTACTCTTTACGAGTAACTCACACGCATCGATCTTGAATATTATGCTCAATTTTGACCATCTTGCTTGAGGAAAGATAAACTGAATGCAGAGAGTACAGAGAAGAGTGTCCAGGATAATTCCCGGACTGAGAGACAAAACTAACGAGAGCAGACTAAACGACTAATCTATTAAGTTTAGATAAGAGATGGTTAAGATGTCATATAATAGCTTCGATAATCTCAGTCTAACGATATCCATAGGGACAGATTCCCATCTTCACCTCTCACCTCCCCATGTTCTCAGATCCCCATATTCCCCACTCCAAGATTTCCCTAGTCTCCAGCACCTTAGCTTTCCAGATCCCAGCCTCCCAGCTCCCCTTTTTCCAAAAGCTCCCAGGTTCCCAGTTCCTTAGCTCATCAGCTTGCCAAGCTTCCATGCTTCTCAGCTTCCTAGCTCTCTAGTTCCCCATTCCCAGCTCCCCTAGCTACTCAGTTCTCCAGCTCTTCAGCTCCTTAGCTTCCCAACCCCTAAGCTCCCCAGATCAGGAGAACCAGTGACGGCTGCGCAGTGAGGCAGAACGTCAGTGTCTGTTAAGTTTTACTCCTTTGGCGTAAGGTGCTACTTATCTTTCAGCCTCACCTACACGTGGGCTGTTGGCATTCAGTCCACAGACATACAATCTCTCCATATAAGACACGCACACACAGACGCACACACACACACACACACACACACACACACACACACACATCACGTAACTCATATAACTCGTTCTTCGTAACCCTGGATTTTCCAGTGGTGAGCGCTACGAGCTAGTCCTGCCTTTTGCCACAGCTGTTGTGTAACGCTCCGGCCTACTTATGATGCTCTTGTCTTCCCCCTTACAACCACATCTCACTCTCTTCTCCTGTCTCAGTCGTTTTTGTAGTAGGGTGGTTACGACAGGGGAAGAAGAGGTGAGACAGTGGAAGGTATAGTCTGAAATGGAAGAGAAAACTGAAGTGCGTCTGACAGGTGTATGGTATAAGATTTTTGATGCATGTGAGGGAATTTTCGGGAAGAGTTCTTTTGTTGCCTTATTTATATGCCTCCGGCAGACTGAGAGGTGTGTATGTATTAGTGTTGTACTTTTTGTTTTTTTTTAAGGCGATCAACTAAGTTAAGCTAAACATTGTTCATTGTGTACATTGATGGATGACTGGAGCCTCCCTGAATGCTTGTGAGGCTTCCAGGGAACCAAGGATGTCCATGTTGTGCTGTTGTTCAGGTCTCGGATGTGTCTGTAGTTTGTATCATCGTTGTCTTCAAGTCTCTAACATACTCTCCTGGTCTGCTTCTCTTAAGCATGAACCAGCTGGTTTCACCTCTGAACGTTCGTGCTGTTCCACGGGGTTGTCAGTGCAGGAGTATACCCAAATTTGTGATGAATCGTAACCTTGTAACCTGTAACGTCAGCATGCGTGATTTGGAGGCGAGGAACGCTGGTACAGGTGGTTAAGTATGGCTCTATTTACTGTTCCCCTCCTCCATATTCACCCCTGCCGCCCCCCCTCCCCATCCCACCTACCACACAGGGTGGCTGGAAAGTAAGAGGGGGTTGGGGGTTGGGGGGTTGGGGGGGTGTCGAGGGTGGGCGCAAGGGTGAGGGTGTGGGAGACAGCCGTATCCCACCGCCTCTTGACTCTCATAAATTACTCAGCCGACGAAGGTGACGCCTGGCAGGCTGGTGGATCAAGGGGGGCTTCGTGGTGGAGGGGGCAGGGATGGGGTTATGGGGGGAAGGGAGGGAAAGGTGGGGTCGTCTGGGGGGTACTTACTTATGAGTACTTGTATCATTATGCCAAACGCAAGGACTAGCGCGTAGGGCTTACCACAAATACAGTTACGAAGAACGAGTCGTGTGGGTTACGTGTTCTCAAGTGTTGTGTGTGAGATAGAGGGATTGTATGTTAGTGGACTGCACGTCAACAACCCGCGTGTGGGTGACGCACAAGGAAAAAGGACAGTTGTCTGGACCAAGGGCGTGACGCTTGATGACCATTGAAGTGTTGGGTCACCTCACAGCCATCAGTATCTTTCCTGACACCCAGGCAGGTAGTACCGGCAACATACCTCTCTGGTCGATGGCTTCCAACCACCTGTACCGAGGAGAGGTTGAAGGCGGGTAGATGAGCGATGGTGGCGGAGGGATGGGTTGTTTGGAAGGAGTAGAGTTCAGGGGAGGTAGGGAGTTTTTTTGGGGGGGTTGGAAGATGGTGATGATGGTGGGGAGAGGGGGGAAGTTAAGGAAGTGATGATGGTGGGGGCATCGAGGGGTGGCAGTGGAGGGAGGGGATGTAAGGAGAGAGGGTGTTAGTAGAGAGAGGAGGTAGTGTGCAGGGAAGGGTTACTGATGGAAGGTGAGGGAGGTCGTGAGGGTGTGGTAAAGAAAGGGTTAGTTTCGATAGCTCGGCCACAAGACACTAGAGGCACACGATATTAGTGAGGATAGTTTTCGGTTTTGAAATATTTATTGTCTAGATATACATAGACAAAGCACTTCAGTTAGAGTACGGGTGGAGGGTACATGTCTAGGGGCAGGTGGAGGTCAGTACAGAGAGAACAGTGGGTACAGTACATCGACGTAGGAGGGTGATATGTGGGCCTGAGTGGAGCCCAGGGACCCAAAGGGGTTCCCTTCCGTCAGGAGGGAGGGATGTCAAAGATACATCACATACATGATATATACTAACAGGATAGTAAGTGATGCTAACAGCAACATGGGTAACAACAATTTAGTTATGCAAATACGACCGAATGTGAGACTAGATACAATGATTAGCTGAGAGTTAGACAGACACACACATCACATGGCTTTCTTTCTCTCAGCTAGTGACCACTCTACCAGTGCAGAGGCACATCCAGGATTTTTTGGAAAGGGGTGTCGAGATTGTGCAAACAACAATTTCCTTTGCTGACGACCAAACATTGCATTTTTCCGCATCCTTTAACTCTGATCTATCTTCACCCAGGGTGTCACTACCGACCTGACTGAAGAGCTTTAAAGTGTTGCCCGAAACCAACTTGCACTCTCCAGGTACCGAGGATTGCTGCTTTTACTTACTTTCTCATTGAAACGGGACGACCGGGCAAGTCCTGCCATCATCTTACAAGCACCATACACCTGCTCAAACCTTGCTTATCATAATTACTTTTTTGTTTTTACAAAATTACTCCTGCCAATTCCTGTCCATCCAAACATGTATAAGAATCATCATGACAAAGTCTGTCAAATCTACGGCCACTGGTCCCCGGCATCACGGGTTGCTAGGAATCTCCTGGTTTCTGCCTGACTCTCCTGCCAATGAGAAGGAGAGCTCTGGCAGTAGTAGTACCGGCTCCTCCCATGACCTTTCCCTCTCTGTTAGACCTTCCTCTTTTACTATTCACTATACCAACATTTGTGGTCTCTCTAGTAACCTCACCTTAGTTGAACTCCATCTGTCTAGTATCTCTATTAGTTTACTTCTGTCTGAGACACAGTTGTCAAATGATGTTCTCACTAGTCTCTTTTTCATATCTAACTATAACCTTCACTCACGATCCTGGTTCAGTGACGGTGTTTGTATTTATTCTAACATCAACACACTTGTGGCATGCTTTAAGGACCCTGAGTCTCCGAACTTTGATGTTATGTGGCTCAAGGTCTGTGTTCCTACTACCACACTTTTCCTCCGTTTCGCCTACTGCTCTCCTAGTTCTACAGATTTTATATCTTCCTTCGAGTATCTAAATTCCTGCCATGAGACTGTGACATCCTCTCACCTGCAAGCCGAGATCCTCTACCTCGGAGATTTCATCGTTCACCATAGGGAATGGTTGAATTCCTCACATGCGGATGCCGGAGGGATTGAAGTCCTCACGTTTTCCATTCTCAGTGATTCAGAGCAAATCATCTGCCACCCACCCATATTCCTGACCACTGTGACTACTCTCCTAATATTCTGGACATATTTTTCACCTCTGATCTATCCCACTGTAAGTACACAATCTCGCCTCTCCTAAATGTGTCTATTCTAACTGCACCTTCCCCTCCAGTGGTCCCGTCTTATAAATACTGGCACCTCAACAAAGCTTTTTGGAATAATGTAGTAACCTATTTTCTGACTTTTCTAGGGTAAATTACTGTCTCTTACGGGGTGATTCTTCTGTCTCCGCCAAACACATAACAGAGGTTATTCTCGCAGAATGGAAGCATTTATCCCTTCTTCCTCAAAGACGACCTTTTCATCCAGTCCTTGGTTCAACCGTTTCTGTTCGGAGGCCATTCAGGCAAGGCATAAGGCATATCGGGCTTGGAATATCTCTCCTCCCTCTAGCTCCCATTCAGCTTTTATAACTGCACGTAATCACTGTAAGCACTTAATCCATGAGGCGAAACGTTTCTCTGTTCAAAGGAAGTGCAATAACCTCTCCTCGACATCCACGGATAAGTCTTTCTGGTCTTAGCTAAGGGCATCTCTAACAACTTCTGTCGCTCTACCTTTCCTTCACTTTTTCGTTCTGACGGTACTATAGCTGTCTCTCTCGTAGACAAAGCAACTCTCTTTGGTTCCCGTTTCTCCTCATACTCCACCTTGGATGACTCTAACATTCCTACAGCCCCTGATGCTCCTCTTACTAGTCCTATGCCCCATCCCATTATCTTTTTACGGACTGTCCGAAAAGTACTTCTTTTCTTTGGACACAAACAAGACTTATAGTTCTGATGGCATCCATCCCCGTGTCCTGAAAGAGTGTGCTTTTGAACTTACACCTGTGCTTGCTCGTCTGTTCCGTTCCTGCTCAAAAACCCAAACTTTTCCTTTTCCTCGGAAGTGTGCAGTGATACATCCCATTCCTAGGAGGGGTGACCTTTCTGACCCCTCTAACTATCGTCCTAGTGCTTAGACATCTACAATTCCCAAAGTCTTTGTATCCCTCCTCAACTCCCATATCCTTAAACATCTTGAAATATCATGGTTTTCTCCCTGGACACCAGTATGGCTTCCGTTCGGGGAAATCCACTGGTGATATTCTTTCCTACCTTACTCATGTTTGGTCATCTAAGGCTTTTGACAGGGTGTGGCATCGGGGTCTCATCTCGAAGCTCACCTCTTTTGGCTACCCTCCCTCACTTTGCTCGTTCATATCAAGCTTTCTCTCCGGTCGATCTATCTCCGTGTTTGTTAATGGATCAACCTGTGCCCTTTTCTACATCAACAGCGGTGTCCCTCAAGGTTCTGTCCTGTCTCCTACATTTTCTCTTTTTATTTTCAACGATTTCCTCTCCACAAATAGTCCAATGCATTCATATGCTGACGACTCAAAATTGCATTCGTCCACATTATTCAGTTCTGCTCCTTCTTCTCTCACTCGATCCGCATCTTGTCTTGACACAGCTTCCTAAATAAACTCAGACTTGGACAGGATATTTCAGTGATGTAGACAGAATCTTGTTAAGTTTAATGCCTCCAAGAACCAGTTTCTAGCCATCTCTCAGTCGAAAACTTCTCACAACTCTAACTTTAATTTGATGGTTCTGTAATTCTACCTCTTGACTCAGTGAACATATATGGCATTACTGTAACATCTGCTCTTTATTGGAAACGCCACTTTACGGGAATAGCTAAATCTGCTTCTAAGAAACTGGTTTTTCTGTTTAGATGTCGAAACTTCTTTTCCTCTGAACAAAAGCTCCTTTTACACAAAGGATTGATTCATCCTTGTATAGAGTACTACTCTCACATCTGGGGTGGTTCTAGCTCTACATCCTTACTTGACAGAGTTGAGTCGAAAAATGGTCCGACTTATAAACTATCACAGGCTAACTTCCAAACATGACCTTCTTGGCCTACGCCGAAATATTGATTCACTTTCCTCTCTTTTGTAGGTATTACTTTTGCTCCCGAGAGTTAGCTGCTTGCGTGCCCCCACCACTAGTTAGACCACACAGTACTCGGCAAGCTGCTGCGTCGCATGATTACTGTGTGGTCATCAGCAATTCAAGGGTGGGCCATTCTGAGAACTGCTTCTTTCCCTACACATAAAAGCTTTGGAATTCTCTACTTTCTCATGTCTTTCCCAATAACTATGACCTGGCACATTCTAAAAGACACTTTTAATACTTCCTCTAGAATTCATAAATACTTTCCCTTATCTTTTTTTTTCTCGTTTCATAATTCTCTTTTACTTCAATTAAGGCCTGGCCTTGATGTGGGCTCTTATCCTTTACTGGAGCCTTCAACATAAAAAAGAAAAAATATATCCAGTTTCGGTATAACTTCCTCAAAGATCTTGGACAGGATATCTCAGTGGGGTAGACGAAATCTGGTTTTAAGTTTAATGCCTCCATGACCCAGTTCCTGCCCATCTCTATCGAAAATTCCTCTCAACTCTCCTCTCTCCTTTGATGGATCTGTGAAACAACCTCTTGGTCTTACAGTAACATCTACACTATCTTGGAAGTCCCACATTACGGAAATAGCTAAGTTTGCTTTTGAGAAACTGGGTATTTTGTTTAGATGTCGAAACTGCTCATCTGAACAGTTGTTCCATTTATACAAAGGATTGATCCGTCCTTGTATGGAGTAGTGCTCTAACATCTGTGGTAGTTCTAGCTCTGCATCCTTACTTGACAGAACTGAATCGATCTGGCTTATCAACTCGCACAGGCTTATAATTCAAGACTTGGCCCACTTTGCCCGTCACTGCAATGTTGGTCCACTTTCCTTCTTCTATAGGCATTACTTTGTTATTTGCTTCCGAGAGCTGGCTGCCTGTGTGCTACTACCGCTAGCTATACCACGCAATATTCGGCAAACTGCTGCGTCATATGATTATTGCTTGGCCGTTAGCATTTCAAGGGTGGGCCGGTTTGATAACTGCTTCTTTCCCTACACGTCGAAGCTTTGGAACTCTCTTCTCTCTCATGTCTTTCCCTAATAACTATGACCTGGCAGTTTTTAAAAGACAGGTTTTTCACTAGGTTTTTCACTGCCTCCAAAATTCGTAAATATCATTCCGTGTCTCTTCTTTTTCAATTAGGGTCCGGCTTTGACTTGAACTTTTGTCCGTGACTGGAGCCCCCAACGTTAAAAGGAAAAACTAGGATAAATAGCTTATTATTATTAAAGAATACGTTCACGTCAGATATATTTTCTCTACTTCTTTCATACTATTCATAACACAACAAAAATATATCTGTTTAATGTCTCACAAAATAATTCATTAAGGACGGAACAGTGGAACATTCAGCACTGATGTTTCTGAATGATTGCCTGACAGACTTTGTCTACGTGGATCTGAAGGCTGTGATGGAGGCGCATTAATTACAAGCAAAGATAGTCTTTCCTATACGACATCTAATTGGAGTTCTTCATCCTAAAGCCAGTGAAGGACCTCACAGCCTCGTAACTCCCGATGGCTATATTCTTTTTTATTTCATGTTGAAGCTTATTGTCAACAGCATTCTTATACTTAGACATGGCTCGTCTTCTACTGCTTCAAGGCATCTCATAAGTTATGTTGATGACAGATTCGACAACTGTCCATCTAACAAGATAATTAAAACAAGTTTAAGATAGAGGATCTGCTTGACAGTAATACAGCGGTTTAACAATCTATGGGCTTCGAGGATTCGAACCCAGTCCTTACGTGTCGGTTTACTAACCATGACAACCTTCTTACACTTCATATTCTGATGTGTCCTATGAATATGTTTTCTTCCTTTGATAATATTTTTTTTTTTCTATTACCGAGATAATTCATGTTATTTATGTTTTAGATTAGATACCCGAATATCACCTTCCAGTGTGTATTCCAACACTTCAGCTCGAGTGTGAAAGAACAGGACATAGGAAGGTCCGTTGTCCAGAACTTCGGTCCTTTTTAGTGAAGTCTTCTCTACATTACCGTCTAACTCTCTGGTGGTAGATGGCCACAGTGAGAACATTGTTGCTCATAGCTCTGAGAGGGTGTGATCCAGGGAAGGAAATGACACATATCTGTAGTTTTCTTCACCTGTGGTTGAGGTACATTTGGTGTGTATTGTTACTACCACTGGCTCTGAAAGATGACCTCACAGCCCACGTCCTCACCAACTGACTCACTTGCTGAGCACCACATGGGAATTTCTGTGTCGCTGTGGCGTTTCACATCGTCCACCCTCAGAATCACATCATCGATCAGTCTGATGTACTGTTGGATGTCTTGATCACATTTTTGTGATTCTGTGGCAGAGTTGAAATTGTTTGATGACATCTTGCTTGTGAGGAGGAGACCTTGGTATATAGTTCCTGGGACGTGTCAGGACAAGTGTGCTAGTCAACCCGACGTGTCTCATACAGACCGGTCAACATTGTTGTGCTAGATTCGGCACCTTACTCTTCCATTACTCTCCAGTTTCATTGATAACATCCTGGCTCTGTGGGAAGAGATCAAAGAACGTGAACATTTCGAAGAAGAGGTTCCATCATATCTCTCATCATGGGCTCTGTCGGAAGAGATCAAAGAACGTGAACATTTCGAAGAAGAGGTTCCATCATATCTCTCATCATGGGCTATCCTGCAAGATGATGTCATGCAGAGACTCATTATGTGGCTGTGACAATGAGTCATATAGAACGCTGTCGGACCTGTAACCTTCTAATCTAATCTGATGCCTTCCCACTAGGCCCATCATAGGCCTCCATAGATCAAGGTCATATTGCTTTAAAGTCGCTATACGTGACATCAAGTGAACTCCAAGACCTTGTTGATGTTTTCAGGTTTGATCTGGTCCACACACCTCAGACAAATCAACAGAATGTCTCTGTTGGTGTTCTTGTCTGTTGGCTCATCTCAAACAGTAAACTACGCTTACATTTTTAAAGAAGATTTGTCAGGAAAGATTTATTGTGATCTCCAGTGACCTGTATTGTTTGGCTTTGCAACGTTTTTGATGTACAGGCGGGAAACTCCTCGGCATGAAGGTGGATTTGAAGTTGACTGTCACCTTCAGCCATCAGATCTACGAACGCCAAGAAATCTACTTTGTTTGTCGATTTTCAGGTGTTGATCATCCCCTTTGGCTTGGCTTGGGAATATCCAGTCGACCACACAGGAGTATGACGTTTATCGTACAATTGCGGAAACCTAGTCTTCAAAACGTCTATTGTTGATATATTGAAAGTCGTCTGGTGTACTGGTGAGGTGCGACATTTGGGACGACGGTAAGAAACAGCGAGAAGGTAACAAACTCGAACCGAAAGGTGGTGAGGGTCAGGCTCACTCTACGGTAGCTCGCTTGGGGATCTAACTTGATATGATATTGTTATGGAGGAAGGTTGAACGTATATCTAGTGCATGACATGTACTTGCAGGACATGAGGTGATACTGCCTGAGACATGTAAAGATGCATGGTTTCGGGAGTTACACTACATAAAGGGATCACAGACAACACAATTGTGTGAGTGTGTATTTGTAACGCGATAAAGTGTACAGATAGCACAGCGTGCTGGTGTTGACATGACAGTAATATGAAAAGTTAAAATGCATCATATACGTGCATGACATGTAGTCACACAATGTTCTTACTTCAGAAGCTTGCTTACATAGTTCAGAACAAGAATGGCACATTTGTGGATACGGTGTCAGAATGTCTTTAAAAACAACTACCATTCGTCAAGTTGTTACAGTGTTGTCGAACTACAGACCTCGAGGTCTTAAACACTGACTTTAAGGAGTCTCTTCCACGGTGTCTCAGGTTGTGTCCGTCGGGTGTAGGAAAGTCGGCACTTGGAATGTCCAGAACCATGGAGGCTCGCGAGTTGCCTGCCAGCCACATGTAGCTGTGCCCCAGGTGCATCTTTAAGCAGGAATCAACAACGGCAAATGAGGCGGCTAGATGTACCCAGTGAAGGTGCTAGAGGGTGCTGCCTCCACCCACCACACAGACCCCAGCAGCAGCCGATGAAAAACAGACCTACTGTTGATCCCTCGATTCTATTTCGCGTCTTATAAGTCACAACTTTATCTATGAAAGTCAGTGACGAACATGTGTTGACGGAATGTAGGAAGGGGGGGGAGGGGAACCTGACTCCCTGAATCCGCCCCTGCAAGACACGGGGAGAGGACGGTAGGATACTGGGAGAGAACGGAAGGAGGAGGATAATGGGACATGGGCAGGAAGACGCTGGGTGGGCAGGACGGTACGCTTAGGGTGGGTGGGTAGGTCGGTAAGGTTAAGGTAGGTATGATGGTAAGGTCAGGGCGGGTGGGTAGGATGGTAGGGTCAAGGTTGATAGCAGGACCTAAACTTTGTTTTCCTGTATCTCTAGTTATGATATTACTTTTACAGTAGATTGTTTGTGAAGTTTTTTGAGTTCTTGATTTCGGAACATTCCAGTCATCGACGAAATTCCTCATCTTAAACGCAACAGAAAAAAAGGACAACAAAGACAGAAAAGTAAGGAGAAAAATGAATAAAAAAATCTTCGAGTTATGGAGGAAACTGGAAATCTGTCTTTTAAAAAGATACATATCATAACTACTGAGGAAGACATAGGAATCTAGAGCTGCAAGCTTAGCTGTGTAGGGATGGAAACAAACTTCATTACAGATCAGTCTTGAGTTGTCAGGGCTCAAACAGCAATCATGTGACACAGCCGCCCGCCTACGTATTACATGATCTAGCCAGTGGCAGAGACACACACCCACCCAGGTTTCGGGAGAAGAACTCGAAAGATATATACATAAGAGGGACAAGAACTAACACAGCGGCGTGGGGTAAAACTTTAGACAAACTCTGGGGTAAAATTGATTCATTTTTCAGAAAAGTGTCATCGCCTTGATCTCGTCTCTGTCAAGGAAATATGTAGAACTAAATCTTCTCCAGACGTAGAGCAGTATTCCAGGGCAGGATGGATCAGTTCTTTGTATAAATCAGAGTAGTTCTTCAGAAGAGAATTTTTGATGTCTAAACAAGACTCCTAGTTTCTGTAGAAACCGACATAGTCGTGGTTGTAATATAGGTTTCCCAAGATCGATTATATATTACAGTGACGTTTGGTGTGTTGAGAGGTGAGCAATCAAAGGAGACTGGGGAGCTTTGAAGAGTTTTAAAGAGAAATGTGAGGAAAATGAGTTCTGCTGCCACTAAACTTGAATAGTTTGTTTCTGCCCATAAGTAGACTGTGTCAGAATCTATATTCACAGAAGCAGTTGTAATCAAGCGTAAGAAGAAGGGGACGAAAATTGTGTAAAATCATTAAAGTATGACTACACTTGCCTTACCTGCTAGGGGTCAGGAAAACTGACAACAAAGGAGATAAAACTTAAGAGATAGGATAGAACCCTGTGGGTCACTGCTGTTGTTAGAGAGAGAGAGAGGGAAGGTTCATCTGTAAATGATTACGTAGATAGACGGGCCAGAGAGGAAGCTAGACTTGGGGGAACAGGACCAGCGAGGGTATCCAGGAGAGGGGATCCCGGAGAGAGACCAAACCTTGATGCCACAACCTGTCGAAAGATCTCCATGTATCAAGGCTGGAATGACCAGAGTATTTCCGATGACCAGGAACTAAGAGCGGACGGGGTGTCACTGGAGGAGGAGCACACCCTCCCTCCTCCTCCCCAGCATAAGGTACACTGATGATCAGAGAGAAGAGTGCAAGATTCAAGATGTTAACGGAAATAGGGAATAGAAGAGAGGAATTGGAAGTCGTAAAAGAAGACAGTAGAAGCTGGACTAATATTAGCCAATATGGGATGTGCTACATCAGTGCAAGTTCCCAAAAGAGAAAGTTTTCGGTCTTTCAGTTGGATGGGCAACAGCCGAACAAGTAAAGTCACAAATTTAGAAGCACATTCCTTCTAACTATGAACCAGGATGCCATCTGTTCCAGACGCCATACCTGTGTTTTTCTTTCCAGATGTGAAAGCTTCTTTTTGGAAGAAAATATATCATAATGAGGGACACAGGATTAGTACGATGTGCAGCGGAGGCTGAGGGAATGTTAGTGGAGACAAGACAAAAAAAAAATGTTGGTTAATGGAGACGGAAATACCATCGTCAGGACGGGTAACAAAGGAAGTTTATATGGTATAATATAAATCATTTTCTTACTGACATATCATGTTACACTCTACCCTCTCTTTTAGCGGCTCTTTCCTTGTTTTAGTGGTTCATGCCTTTGTCTTAGTGATTCTTCCCTTTGTTTTAGTGGTTCTTCCCTGTGCCTTAGTGGCTCTTCACTTTGGCGTAGTGGTTCCTCCTTATGTTTCAGTGGCTTTTCCCTTTGTTTTAGTGGCGCTTGCCTTGTTTTAGTGGCCTTCTCTTTTCGGGTAACTAGTTTTCACCTTTGATTTAGTGGCCCTTCCCTTTATTTTAGTGGAATTTCCCTTTCTTTCAGTGACCCTTCCCCTTGTTTCAGTGGCTCTCCCCTTTGTTTTAGTGGCTCTCCCCTGTGTTTTAGTGGCTCTCCCCTGTGTTTTGGTGGCTCTCCTCTGTGTTTTGGTAGCTCTCCTCTGTGTTTTAGTGGCTCTCCCTTTATTTCAGTGGCTCTCTCCCCTGTGTTTTAGTGGCTCTCCCTTTATTTCAGTGGTTCTCCCCTGTGTTTTCATGGGTCTACACGTTGTGTCACCACACAAGGTGGTCGTCAAACACTACGCCAGACACACACAGGTAAACAGTCAGTCCTACAGACGGTTTAGAGATAGATTCTTTTAAACTAACTGTGGTTGTGAGGTGACTGAGTAAAGCAAAATACATCCCTTCCCCAACCTTATCTTGGGGTAAACTACACACACACACACACACACACACACACACACAAACATACAAACAAACAAAGAAACATACAAACAAACACACACACACTCAATTGCTCAAACAGAAACAAGTTCATAAACACATCCCTACACGATAATGTATTCATGTAAAAAAGGAACATCAAACAAACCTGTAATAGATAAGGTAACAAGAAATAAACATGGTAATAAGGAAGAGAGAAAAGAAGGGTGAATGAAGAGCCGTATTTACCAGGTCAACAAGTGACACAGGAGGAAGTGGCCGACGTCAGAAGCGAGAAGTCAACATGGCCTCTCAGGCTGGACATGTTAGTAACATTACTGGAGGCCAGGTTAACTCTCTCTCTCTCTCTCTCTCTCTCTCTCTCTCTCTCTCTCTCTCTCTCTCTCTCTCTCTCTCTCTCTCTCTCTCTCTCTCTCTCTCTCTCTTTGTACCTGCTCGAGGTTACACCACGAAAGGAGAATCACTTACAGTCTCGTCAAAGAACTTCTCATTCCAAAGGAGCCTTGGATTTCAGGAGCCCCTAGAAAAGTCCTGGGTAACAACAGGACTCATTCATAGAAACTGGTCCTGGGTTGATTGTATATGAATGAATGATAAAGACCAGCATACACAAGAACAGAACAAACACACAACAAATGATGGTTGACGTGTGATCCAGTAGAAACAGCAGATAAGGGTTGACATGATATCCCCAGTGAACAGCAAGTACCAGTGAGTCAGAGGTGTACAGACAACCTCCTGGTTCTAGCAGGGACGCTGGTACCAGGAGGAAACTAGTGAGGTGGAAAGACGGTCACTCCACAGGGAGGGCACTCGACACTCAGGCTAAGGATGAGGACGGTGCCGCAGCTGTACATTTGGAGGGACGGCGGTACTAACATTAGAACTCGAGGACGAGGTGACGGTGGAAGGAGTGATAAAGAAGTCCATGAACACATTTACCGAGGATGACAAGTTAGATATCAGTTATGAGTCGGAAGGCTTCCACAGGAAGTGCTCCAGGTTAAAGACGAGTTTGTTAGACGAGTTGCGACAATGATGGCGTGGCTGAGGACGAACCGAGGGCAATCATTTCAAGTACATCGGAGGCTAAGTTGGACGAGATGATTAAACGCGAGATGGAAAGAGGTGGGTCGATAATGCTCTCTGTCCTGCAAGACGACCTTACTGAAAGCATGAAGGACAGGACTCAGGAGGAGGAAGAGAAACTTATGGACGTAATGGAAGATCTAGGCATGAGGGATGTGACTGGTGGAATGGTAAGGGAGAGAAGGATGGGAACATACAGCAAACCAGGAACAGGACACCTATTACAAGTAACGTTCAAAACTGAAGGAAGTAGTGGATAAGAACCAAAGCTGACCCACAAGCTGGTCCATATATTGGTTTACAACCTGGCCCAAAAGCTAGTTCACAAACTGGCCAAGAGTAACAAATAAAAGAATATTAAAAAAGTACAGGACAGGCGCTAGGGAGACTTAGAGATGCAGAGAGCGAAAAACTTGTCGAAAAATATATAAACACAAAGGGCAAATTCCCATCTAGTGTGAACACCACAGGAGAAAGTAGCCAAGAAGGCTAGTGCTGATGATCATATTTACGAACAATAATGGTTTATGGAGGGACTAAATAGAGGATACCCGGATGCCAAATGCACTGTGGACAATGATGAAAAAACAATTTAAATCACACAATTTTCCCAGAAGAAAGAATAATAACAAGGATCAGACAGAAGGTAGAGGAGTGGCAGGTCTAGCCTTTCTGGCGAAGGTAGAGAGAGGAACAGGTAGTAACAAGTTAACAGACCAGAATAATACTACATATATAATACTACATATAATACTACATACGAATAAAGTGCATATGAACGCGCACATTCATAGCTATCTGCTGGCTATGTGCGCCTGTTGGGAAATAACCGGTGTAGACCCCGTTGCTCACCAATGTGACGAAGGGTATTCGAGCACTTAGTATGCGAATAGTTATTTCCTATTAGCCAGGCCCATAGCCTAGCGGTTAGCTTTCCCGCCTCTTGCACAGGGGTCCCGGGTTCGATCCTGGGTGTTGGAGGTTTGTATATAATACTACATATAATACTACATATATAAAGTAAACTACCAAGTCCCAGCCTACTACATTCGGGGTGCAGATTCATACAGAATAAAGTTATGTTGGGTTTTGTGGGATCTACAACAAGGATGTGGAGATACATGTACTGGTGATAAAGCATAGTGAGAGAGTGGAGGAGAAGTCACTGAGGAAAAGGTTCAGTTGGGGATATAGTACAGCAAGTGAGCACAAGGACGCATTATGGAAGTGATATAGGAAACACAAGAGTCAGCTGTGTTTTGACGTCGGTACAAGAGTTCCAGAAATGACTACACATGAGAACGGGAAGGAAGGAACAGATGAGGTAAAAACCAAACGTAGTCGATAAGTTGAAAGAACATGAAAACTGTTTTACAAGTTCATCGACGGTAAACTAACAGTTGCATTCCAAGTCTTAAGGTCAAAGGACTTAGGAGAGTCAGAAATACAGACTAGAATCTATTACAGGAGTTGAACACGAAGGGCTAGAGTATGTTCGTCCTGGAAGACCCGGAGGAAATGTTACTTCCAGCCAGGGAACGTAAAGTTACTTCTGGGAATATCATGTTATTCCACCGGAAGTGATGAGACTCAAGAAGGAACTGAACCCACACGAATCCCGTCGTCCAGATAACGTATTACTCTTTACGATGAGAGAGTAAGCAGAGTCTGGTCAAGCTGGTGGTGGTGTTAAAAATCTTCCTCAACGAAGGAAATGATGTTACAATCGACTGGAGAAAAGATAATGCCTTATCATCATACAAAGAGATGACATAACAGTAGCCTTCAATTACAGGCCAGAATCCCTACAGTGTGAGCCAACATGGGGTTCAGAAGGAATGGATCAAGTGTGACCAACCTACTGGATGTCTATGGACGAGTTCAGAGTAACGGGATGGGAAAGTGTCTTGTATTTTCCTGGACTTCCAGAAAAACAAAAGACCGATGATGAAAGACGAGAGACACGTAACAGAAAAGACTGCGAAAAGCTGCAAAGGGACGTAAACAAGATGAGACAATGGTCGAGCACCTCAACCCTGGGCACTGTGGAGTCATGAAGGTCGGGAAGGATTCACACACACCAGATGGTGAAGTACACGTACACGGGAGGTAAACAGTAAGCTATGGGAGTCGTAGCTCTGCGAGAGGCTCCCGGGAGATGACATCACCACGACCTCGTCCATCAGTCGTATGACCAATATTATCTACTACTTGTGACGTCATTACCCTAGCACCCCCATCACCGTCCTTAGACATATGTACTCATCCCTGATATTCTCCCCATCTCCTCCCCAAACCCATGTACATAGAATGCCCTGTTTTTCAGACGTATTCCCCTAGTCCCTCCCATATCCCACGTACAGCGAGACCTCCGCACCCAAGATATTCTCCCAAGCCTGCCTGTTTCTTTGATACATTCTTCACCCCGCATCATCTTGTCTCTTTTTCTCCTCTGCTAAGTATACTCCTCAGTAATCCCCCACCCACCTCCCCCAGCCCTACCCAAATAATCATGAGTGTAATCCCACATGATCTCCACTAGCAAGCCATAATGAATCCCTTGCCGCAAGCGGGAAAAGAAAACAAGGATTTCTTCCTTCGCGGATTTATGGAGACCATTTACCATCAACTCCTTCCATTTCTTTCCATTTTCCATTACTCCTCTAACTTCATATGTTTCTTCTTGTCACCCTCTTTCATGTTTCTTTGCTTCATATCTACCTTATTCTTACTATCTACCCTTACCTCACATCTCTTCTCCCTCACTTCTCATCTACCTTCCCTTACTTATGTCCCTATCCTTACTTCGCATTTACCTATCCGTATTGCTCATCTTCTTACTCTTTTATCACATCTACCTACCCTTACTTCACACCTACTTACCTTTACTTTATATCTACCAGCCTTTACCTCACATCTAACTACATTTAGGTCTTATATACCTATCCTTACTTATATACCTGCTCTTACTTCATATCTATCTACCCTTACTTCATATTTACCTACCCATACTTATCATCTATCTACCTTTACATCATATCTACCTACTCTTACCTCATATGTACCAACTTCATATCTACCTACCCTTAGTATAGTATATTTACCTACCCTAACTTCTTATGTATCTACCCTTACGTCTTATCTATCTGCCCTTACTTCATATCTACCTCCCTTACTTCACATTTACCTACCCTTACATCACATCCACATACACTTAATTCCCTTCCCCTTCCTCTCTCTCTCTCTCTCTCTCTCTCTCTCTCTCTCTCTCTCTCTCTCTCTCTCTCTCTCTCTCTCTCTCTCTCTCTCTCTCTCTCTCTCTCTCTCTCTCTCTCTCTCTCTCCTAAACTTTCAGTTTCTCCCTTTGTATTCCTAATCTGTGCCTCCAGCTCTTCCTCCAACACACACCCTCGACGCCACCAGCTCATAAATCCAATATCCATTCCTCAAATCTCCATAACCTCCTCAAACATTCCACTACCCCAAGCCTCCAACTCCTCCCCAGTCCTGCTTCCCCTACAAGACATGTGGTGCAGTGTGGTCTTCCTATCAGCCCAAATTGGCCCCTGGTCCTTCACCTTTGCAGGACACCAAATTCCTTTTTTACAGTAAAACGTAAATTATGTGGAAATTTACTATATGAGAAGATGTGTTGGTCTGTGGTTAGTTACCTGCTGGAGGACGGCAATAGTAACCTAAAGTCCTCGTATCCTACGGTGAGAGACACGTTAGTGAAATCAGAAGGTCATATCGGCTGGTAAGAAAATTGGTGTAAGAAAACACAATGTAGAATATGATGAAGGTATACTGACATGGAAATTCCACTGGAAAGATGAATGGAAAACATCCAGATCTAATTTCCTCGGCCAGATGTTCTTGGAGGAAAAGGATATTATCCTATAACCTGCTCAGGAGGGGAATGTCGTAGCACGTGCATATCATGCTGCTATTTTTGATCAGGTTTAGTTATTGATTATTGTTATCTTTAGATAAAGCTTGGAGTTTTTGTGGCTATTTGTCCAGCGAGCTGACTCATTCCTTCACCTGTGTATGTGGTTTACTACAAGTCATATCATTAGAGGATTTACGTGGGAGAATCAGATATCAGGAGACCTGTTGGTCTAGAGCGATGTTATCTACTAAAAGGTTCTTAACTCTCTGGTAGAAGGAAAATGTAAACTTATCAAACATACCCATTTTCTTCGAAATAAGTATGCAGTTGGTTACTGAATGTTTAAGTCATATTTACGTGAACTACATCGTGCGATAACTTATTATAATGTTCACTTATTCTGTTATATGGGTAAATCATTCCTATCTTTGTAATCTTTGTACTGAACCGTTATCTCCTAGATTCTCAGTGTCTTATGACTGATTTCCTCAATGTTACTTGATATATCAAAAATCTGCTTAAGTTCGTCCTTCAGAGAACGTTACTTAAATTATTTCTTTTGCTTGAGAGTGCCTTCTCAAAGCTGCTTTTGCATCCCATGTAACAATATAGCAGTACATCAATATATATATATATATATATATATATATATATATATATATATATATATATATATATATATATATATATATATATATGTGTGTATATATATATATATATATATATATATATATATATATATATATATATATATATATATATATATATATATATATATATACTTGTACTTTTTTAAGGGTAACGAGCCAATAACGTGTCTACAAAAGACACTGATAACTTCAATTTCAGTTAGAGTCGAACTTCAGTTAGGGTATTGCCTTGCGCCAGTATAGACCTAATGAGATCTTAGTAGTGTGTGTACGGAAACTGAGCTGTAACAAGGGCGTACGCTTGACGCACCGCTGCATGTGAATAGTGCACGTAAAGGCCGACTTGACCTAAGGAACGATGGACGTCGCTTAGCAAGGACTCCCGCACGCCCGGATCCCCGTGCACGTACAGACCAACCCTGACCGGGATGACATGTGCAAGCAGACATGTGCCGCTAGTCAGTATTATGTTGTGCGGCAGGAACTACAGTGTGTTGCTTGTTTTGAATTGTTTAGGTCCATTAACAAAATTTCCCCCGTAGTTGTGAATTAGAAGGTTTTAGTTTTTACCAGCAAATGTGTTAGGTTGCATGCCACATTATTCCTACAAATGTTATTAAAATTAGATATTAAATGTAAGAGTATTCGCGGCCTTTCCATAGCCTACAGGCAAGTGAGTGGTCACAGTATGCCTGGCAGTCCCTCGGCCTACGTGGATCATTGATATTCTTATTAAGGGGTTTTACTTAAACCATGGCTTTAGGGCCCCCATGGTAATCTTACCTGATCATCATCAATCAAGAACCTAGTGATCACTTTCAATCTTTCTCCTTTTTCTTATCCCTATATATTTATATATGTATATATATATATATATATATATATATATATATATATATATATATATATATATATATATATATATATTTTTTTTTTTTTTTTTTTTACTTTGTCGCTGTCTCCCGCGTTTGCGAGGTAGCGCAAGGAAACAGACGAAAGAAATGGCCCAACCCCCCCCCCATACACATGTACATACACACGTCCACACACGCAAATATACATACCTACACAGCTTTCCATGGTTTACCCCAGACGCTTCACATGCCTTGATTCAATCCACTGACAGCACGTCAACCCCTGTATACCACATCGCTCCAATTCACTCTATTCCTTGCCCTCCTTTCACCCTCCTGCATGTTCAGGCCCCGATCACACAAAATCTTTTTCACTCCATCTTTCCACCTCCAATTTGGTCTCCCTCTTCTCCTCGTTCCCTCCACCTCCGACACATATATCCTCTTGGTCAATCTTTCCTCACTCATTCTCTCCATGTGCCCAAACCATTTCAAAACACCCTCTTCTGCTCTCTCAACCACGCTCTTTTTATTTCCACACATCTCTCTTACCCTTACGTTACTTACTCGATCAAACCACCTCACACCACACATTGTCCTCAAACATCTCATTTCCAGCACATCCATCCTCCTGCGCACAACTCTATCCATAGCCCACGCCTCGCAACCATACAGCATTGTTGGAACCACTATTCCTTCAAACATACCCATTTTTGCTTTCCGAGATAATGTTCTCGACTTCCACACATTTTTCAAGGCTCCCAAAATTTTCGCCCCCTCCCCCACCCTATGATCCACTTCCGCTTCCATGGTTCCATCCGCTGACAGATCCACTCCCAGATATCTAAAACACTTCACTTCCTCCAGTTTTTCTCCATTCAAACTCACCTCCCAATTGACTTGACCCTCAACCCTACTGTACCTAATAACCTTGCTCTTATTCACATTTACTCTTAACTTTCTTCTTCCACACACTTTACCAAACTCAGTCACCAGCTTTTGCAGTTTCTCACATGAATCCGCCACCAGCGCTGTATCATCAGCGAACAACAACTGACTCACTTCCCAAGCTCTCTCATCCCCAACAGACTTCATACTTGCCCCTCTTTCCAAAACTCTTGCATTCACCTCCCTAACAACCCCATCCATAAACAAATTAAACAACCATGGAGACATCACACACCCCTGCCGGAAACCTACATTCACTGAGAACCAATCACTTTCCTCTCTTCCTACACGTACACATGCCTTACATCCTCGATAAAAACTTTTCACTGCTTCTACCAACTTGCCTCCCACACCATATATTCTTAATACCTTCCACAGAGCATCTCTATCAACTCTATCATATGCCTTCTCCAGATCCATAAATGCTACATACAAATCCATTTGCTTTTCTAAGTATTTCTCACATACATTTGAAGAATATATATATATATATATATATATATATATATATATATATATATATATATATATATATATATATATATATATATATATATATATATATATATATATATATATATATATATATATATATATATATATATTATCCCTGGGGATAGGGGATTAAGAATACTTCCCACGTATTCCCTGCATGTCGTTGAAGGCGACTAAAAGGGGAGGGAGTGGGGGGCTGGAAATCCTCCCCTCTCGGTTTTTTTTTTTTTTTTTTTCAAAAGAAGGAACAGAGAATTGGGCCAGGTGAGGGTATTCCCTCAAAGGCCCAATCCTCTGTTCTTAACGCTACCTCGCTAATGCGGGAAATGGCGAATAGTTTGAAAAAAGAAAAGAAAATATATATATATATATATATAGAGATGCTCTGTGGAAGGTATTAAGAATATATGGTGTGGGAGGAAAGTTGTTAGAAGCAGTGAAAAGTTTTTATCGAGGATGTAAGGCATGTGTACGGGTAGGAAGAGAGGAAAGTGATTGGTTCTCAGTGAATGTAGGTTTGTGGCAGGGGTGTGTGATGTCTCCATGGTTGTTTAATTTGTTTATGGATGGGGTTGTTAGGGAGGTAAATGCAAGAGTTTTGGAAAGAGGGGCAAGTATGAAGTCTGTTGGGGATGAGAGAGCTTGGGAAGTGAGTCAGTTGTTGTTCACTGATGATACAGCGCTGGTGGCTGATTCATGTGAGAAACTGCAGAAGCTGGTGACTGAGTTTGGTAAAGTGTGTGGAAGAAGAAAGTTAAGAGTAAATGTGAATAAGAGCAAGGTTATTAGGTACAGTAGGGTTGAGGGTCAAGTCAATTGGGAGGTGAGTTTAAATGGAGAAAAACTGGAGGAAGTGAAGTGTTTTAGATATCTGGGAGTGGATCTGGCAGCGGATGGAACTATGGAAGCGGAAGTGGATCATAGGGTGGGGGAGGGGGCGAAAATTCTGGGAGCCTTGAAAAATGTGTGGAAGTCGAGAACATTATCTCGGAAAGCAAAAATGGGTATGTTTGAAGGAATAGTGGTTCCAACAATGTTGTATGGTTGCGAGGCGTGGGCTATGGATAGAGTTGTGCGCAGGAGGGTGGATGTGCTGGAAATGAGATGTTTGAGGACAATGTGTGGTGTGAGGTGGTTTGATCGAGTAAGTAATGTAAGGGTAAGAGAGATGTGTGGAAATAAAAAGAGCGTGGTTGAGAGAGCAGAAGAAGGTGTTTTGAAATGGTTCGGGCACACGGAGAGAATGAGTGAGGAAAGATTGACCAAGAGAATATATGTGTCGGAGGTGGAGGGAACGAGGAGAAGAGGGAGACCAAATTGGAGGTGGACAGATGAAGTGAAAAAGATTTTGTGTGATCGGGGCCTGAACATGCAGGAAGGTGAAAGGAGGGCAAGGAATAGAGTGAATTGGAGCGAAGTGTTATACCGGGGTTGACGTGCTGTCAGTGGATTGAATCAAGGCATGTAAAGCGTCTGGGGTAAACCATGGAAAGCTGTGTAGGTATGTATATTTGCATGTGTGGACATATGTATATACATGTGTATAGGGGTGGGTTGGGCCATTTCTTTCGTCTGTTTCCTTGCGCTACCTCGCAAACGCGGGAGACAGCGACAAAGCAAAAAAAAAAAAAAAAAAAAAAATATATATACATATATATATATATATATATATATATATATATATATATATATATATATATATATATATATATATATATATATCCCTGGGAATAGGGGAGAAAGAATACTTCCCACGTATTCCCTGCGTGTCGTAGAAGGCGACTTAAAGGGAAGGGAGCGGGGGGCTGGTAATCTTCCCCACTCATTTTCTTTTTTTTTCAAAGGAAGGAACAGAGAAGGGGGCCGGGTGAGGATGTTTCCTCAGAGGCCCAGTCCTCTCTTCTTAACGCTACCTTGCTGAGGCGGAAAATGGCGAATAGTATGAAAGAAAGAAAAAAAAAAAAAATATATATATATATATATATATATATATATATATATATATATATATATATATATATATATATATATATATATATATATATGTATGTATATATAATATTTTATTATTATTATTGTTATTATACTTTGTCGCTGTCTTCTGCGTTAGCGAGGTAGCGCAAGGAAATAGACGAAAGAATGGCCCTACCCACTCATATGCACATATATAAACATACACGTCCACACACGCACATATACATACCTATACATCTGAACGTATATATACATATATATATATATATATATATATATATATATATATATATATATATATATATATATATATATATATATATATATATATATATATATATATATATATATATATATATATGTATATATATATATATATATATATATATATATATATATATATATATATATATATATATATATATATATATATATATATATATATATATATATATATATATATATATATATATATATATATATATATATATATATATATATATATATATATATATATATATATATATATATATATATACATATATATATATATATATATATATATATATATATATATATATATATATATATATATATATATATATATATATATATATATATATATATATATATATATATACATATATATATATATATATATGTATGTATATATAAATATACACACACAAAGACATATACATATATACACATGTACATAATTCATACTGTCTGCCATTATTCATTCTCGTCGCCACCCCGCCACACATGAAATGACAACCCCCTCTTTCCGCATGTGCGCGAGGTAGCGCTAGGAAAAGGCAACAAAGGCCACATTCGTTAACACTCAGTCTCTAACTGTCATGTATAATGCACCGAAACAACAGCTCTCTTTCCACATCCAGGCCCTACAAAACTTTCCTTGGCTTACCCCAGAATCTTCACATGCCCTGGTTCAATCCATTGACAGCAAGTCGACCCCGGTATACCACATCGTTCCAATCCACTCTATTCCTTGCACACCTTTCACCCTCCTGCATGTTCAGGCCTCGATCACTCAAAATTTTTTTCACTTCATCTTTCCACCTCCAATTTGGTCTCTCACTTCTCGTTCCCTCCACCTGTGACACATATATCTTCTTGGTAAATCTTTCCTCATTCATTCTCTCCATGTGACGAAACCATTTCGAAATACCCTCTTCTGCTCTCTAAACCACACTCTTTTATTACCACACATGTCTCTTACCCTTTCATTACTTACTCCATCAAACTACCTCACACCACATATTGTCCTCAAACATCTCATTTCTAGCACACTCACCCTCCTCCGCACAACTCTATTTATAGCCCACGCCTCGCAACCATATAACATTGTTGGAACTACTATTCCTTCAAACATACCCATTTTTGCTTTCCAAGATAACGTTCTCGACTTCCACACATATTTCAACGCTCCAAGAACTTCAGCCCCCTCCCCCACCCGATGATTCACTTCCGCTTCCATGGATCAATCCGCTGCCAAATCCACTCCCAGATATCTAAAACACTTCACTTCCGCCAGTTTTACTCCTTTCAAACTTACCTCTCAACTGACTTGTCCCTCAACCCTACTGTACCTAATAACCTTGCTCTTATTTACATTTACTCTCAGCTCTCTTCTTTCACACACTTTACCAAACTCAGTCACCAGCTTCTGCAGTTTCTCACACGAATCAGCCACCAGCGCTGTATCATCAGCGTACAACAACTGACACTTCCCAAGCTCCCTCGTCTGCAACAGACTGCATACTTGCCCCTCTTTCCAAAACTCTTGAATTCACCACCCTAACAACCCCATCCATAAACAAATTAAACAACCATGGAGACATCACACACCCCTGCCGTAAACCAACATTCACTGAGAACCAATCACTTTCCTCTCTTCCTACACGTACACATGCCTTACATCCTCGATAAAAACTTTTCACTGTTTCTAACAACTTGCCTCCTACACCATATATTCCTCATACCTTCCACAGAGCATCTCTATCAACTCTATCATATGCCTTCCCCAGATCCATAAATGCTACATACAAAACCATTTGCTTTTCTAAGTATTTCTCACATACATTCTTTAAAGCAAACACCTGATTCATACATCCTCTACATGCCTTCACCCTCTCAATCAATACCCTCCCATATAATTTCCCAGGAATACTCAACAAACTTATACCTCTGTAATTTGAGTACTCACTTTTATACCCTTTGCCTTTGTACAATGGCACTATGCAAGCATTCCCCAGCCCTCAGGTACATCACCGTGAGTCATACATACATTAAATAACCTTACCAGCCAGTCAACAATACAGTCACCCCCTTTTTTAATAAATTCTACTCTAATACCCTCCAAACCCGCTGCCTTGCCGGCTTTCATCTTCCGCCAATCTTTTACTACCTCTTATCTGTTTACCAAATCACTCTCCCTGACCCTCTCACTTTGCACACTACCTAGACCAAAACACCCTATATCTGCCACTCTATCATCAAATACATTAAACAAACATTCAAAATACTCACTCCATCTCCTTCTCACATCACCACTACTTGTTATCACCTCCCCATTAGCCCCCTCACTGAAGTTCCCATTTGTTCCCTTGTCTTACGCACTTTATTTACCTCCTTCTAAAAAATCTTTTTATTCTCCCCAAAAGTTAATGATACTCTCTCACCTCAACTCTCATTTGCCCTCTTTTTCACCTCTTGCACCTTTCTCTTGACCATCTCCCACTCATTTGCATTATTTCCTTGCAAAAATCGTCCAAATGCCTCTCTCCTCTCTTTCACTAATAATCTTACTTCTTCATCACACCACTCACTACCCTTTCTAATCTGGCCACCTTCCACGCTTCTCATGCCACAAGCATCTTTTTTGCAATCCATCACTGCTTCCCTAAATACATCCCCTTCCGTCATTTGTTCTCACCTTTTTTCCATTCTCAGTCTCTCCTGGTACTTCCTCACACAAGTCTCCTTCCCAAGCTCACTTACTCTCACCACTCTCTTCACCCCAACATTCTCTCTTCCTTTCTGAAAACCTCTACAAATCTTCACTTTCGCCTTCACAAGATAATGATCAGACATCCCTCCAGTTGCACCTCTCAGCACATTAACATCCAGAAGTCTTTCTTTTGCGCGCCTATCAATTAACACGTAATCCAATAACGCTCTCTGGCCATCTCTCCTACTTACATACGTATACTTATGTATATCTCTCTTTTTAAACCAGGTATTCCCAATCATCAGTCCTTTTTCAGCACATAAATCTACAAGCTCTTCACCATTTCCATTTAGAACACTGAACACCCCATGTACACCAATTATTCCATCAACTGCCACATTACTCACCTTTGCATTTAAATCACCCATCACTATAACCCGGTCTCGTGCATCAAAACTACTAACACACTCACTCAGCTGCTCCCAATACGCTTGTCTCTCATGATCTTTCTTCTCATGCCCAGGTGCATATGCACCAATGATCACCCTTCTCTCTACATCTATTTTCATTTTTTCCCATGTCAATCTAGAGTTTACTTTCTTACACTCTATCACATACTCCCACCACTCCTGTTTCATGAGTAGTGTTACATCTTCCCTTGCTCTTGTTCTCTCACTAACCCCTGACCAAACCACTCATCCCCTTTACCTTTGAACTTAGAGCCAAAACATCCAGGTTCCTTTCCTCAAACATACCACCGATCTCGACTTTTTTCTCATCTTGGTTACATCCACACACATTTAAACACCCCAATCTGAGCCTTCGAGGAGGATGAGCACTCCTCGCGTGACTTCTTCTTCTGTTTCCCCTTTTAGAAAGTTAAAATACAAGGAGGGGAGGGTTTCCAGCCTCCCGCTCAAGTCCCCTTTAGTCGCCTTCTACGACACGCGAGGAATGCGTGGGAAATATTCTTTGTCCCCTATATATATATATATATATATATATATATATATATATATATATATATATATATATTTTTTTTTTTTGCTTTGTCGCTGTCTCCCGCGTTTGCGAGGTAGCGCAAGGAAACAGACGAAAGAAATGGCCCAACCCACCCCCATACACATGCCTTGATTCATTCCACTGACAGCACGTCAACCCCGGTATACCACATCGCTCCAATTCACTCTATTCTTTGCCCTCCTTTCACCCTCCTGCATGTTCAGGCCCCGATCACACAAAATCTTTTTCACTCCATCTTTCCACCTCCAATTTGGTCTCCCTCTTCTCCTCGTTCCCTCCACCTCCGACACATATATCCTCTTGGTCAATCTTTCCTCACTCATTCTCTCCATGTGACCAAACCATTTCAAAACACCCTCTTCTGCTCTCTCAACCACGCTCTTTTTATTTCCACACATCTCTCTTACCCTTACGTTACTTACTCGATCAAACCACCTCACACCACACATTGTCCTCAAACATCTCATTTCCAGCACATCCATCCTCCTGCGCACAACTCTATCCATAGTCCACGCCTCGCAACCATACAACATTGTTGGAACCACTATTCCTTCAAACATACCCATTTTTGCTTTCCGAGATAATGTTCTCGATTTCCACACATTCTTCAAGGCTCCCAGAATTTTCGCCCCCTCCCCCACCATATGATCCACTTCCGATTCCATGGTTCCATCCGCTGCCAGATCCACTCCCAGATATCTAAAACACTTCACTTCCTCCAGTTTTTCTCCATTCAAACTCACCTCCCAATTGAATTGACCCTCAACCCTACCTAATAACCTTGCTCTTATTCACATTTACTCTTAACTTTCTTCTTTCACACACTTTACCAAACTCAGTCACCAGCTTCTGCAGTTTTTCACATGAATCAGCCACCAGCGTTGTATCATCAGCGAACAACAACTGACTCACTTCCCAAGCTCTCTCATCCCCAACAGACTTCATACTTGCCCCTCTTTCCAAAACTCTTGCATTCACCTCCCTAACAACCCCATCCATAAACAAATTAAACAACCATGGAGACATCACACACCCCTGCTGCAAACCTACATTCACTGAGAACCAATCACTTTCCTCTCTTCCTACACGTACACATGCCTTACATCCTCGATAAAAACTTTTCACTGCTTCTAACAACTTTCCTCCCACACCATATATTCTTAATACCTTCCACAGAGCATCTCTATCAACTCTATCATATGCCTTCTCCAGATCCATAAATGTTACATACAAATCCATTTGCTTTTCTAAGTATTTCTCACATACATTCTTCAAAGCAAACACCTGATCCACACATCCTCTACCACTTCTGAAACCACACTGCTCTTCCCCAATCTGATGCTCTGTACATGCCTTCACCCTCTCAATCAATACCCTCCCATATAATTTGCCAGGAATACTCAACAAATTTATACCTCTGTAATTTGAGCACTCACTCTTATCCCCTTTGCCTTTGTACAATGGCACTATGCACGCATTCCGCCAATCCTCAGGCACCTCACCATGAGTCATACATACATTAAATAACCTTACCAACCAGTCAACAATACAGTCACCCCCTTTTTTAATAAATTCCACTGCAATACCATCCAAACCTGCTGCCTTGCCGGCTTTCATCTTCCGCAAAGCTTTTACTACCTCTTCTCTGTTTACCAACTCATTTTCCCTAACCCTCGCACTTTGCACACCACCTCGACCAAAACACCCTATATCTGCCACTCTATCATCAAACACATTCAACAAACCTTCAAAATACTCACTCCATCTCCTTCTCACATCACCACTACTTGTTATCACCTCCCCATTTGCGCCCTTCACTGAAGTTCCCATTTGCTCCCTTGTGTTACGCTCTTTATTTACATCCTTCCAGAACATCTTTTTATTCTCCCTAAAATTTAATGATACTCTCTCACCCCAACTCTCATTTGCCCTTTTTTTCACCTCTTGCACCTTTCTCTTGACCTCCTGTCTCTTTCTTTTATACGTCTCCCACTCAATTTCATTTTTTCCCTGCAAAAATCGTCCAAATGCCTCTCTCTTCTCTTTCACTAATACTCTTACTTCTTCATCCCACCACTCACTACCCTTTCTAATCAACCCACCTCCCACTCTTCTCATGCCACAAGCATCTTTTGCGCAATCCATCACTGATTCCCTAAATACATCCCATTCCTCCCCCACTCCCCTTACTTCCATATATATATATATATATATATATATATATATATATATATATATATATATATATATATATATATATATATATATACATATTTCGCTCATGTCTTTGATTACGGTATTCGGTTGCCTGTTCCGTCTCAGTTAACATAGAAAAAAAATAGAACACTTGTAATCATTATAACACCATAAGGAACCTGCCTGTAACCATTAGTATTATCATGAGTGTCTTTGGTTACCTTGACACTTGGTCTAGAATCAAAGTGTTTGACATGAGTGTTATAAGTGGCTGTCAACTCTGACATCGTAGTAATACTAACATCTCCACTACTAAGTAGACTTGGTCGAACAAGTGTGTCAGTAATGACATCTACACCTCCAGTCCCCTACACGATCGAAGGTTCAAAGTCCTTTGATTTAGATTTACATTTTTGCCGCAAGAACAGCGAATTTGTTGTGCGTCCTTACACATCCCGGAGGCAGTGGCCCAGAAAAGGATACAGAGCGAACAAGAAAAATCAGGGGACTGGGCCTCAATGATTGGAATACATTATAGGTTACATAGCGAGAAAAGTGTGAAGTGATGTCTGTCTGCTGTACCAGGAATCTCTTCCCACTGTCGAGGAAAAGGGTTGTTTCTTCCAATATCACTGGAACTTGGCTTGTTTTTCCCTAAAAATGTCGAGAAGATGATCAGTTTCTTGCATACTGGTAACACATCCATCAGTTCCACTTTGTGTAAATTTCATTGTGAAGATTCATTGACGTAAGTTGGGTCACCTGACTACACTGAAACCTAATCTTTGGTATACTTGATTTACATTCATCTAAGCAATTAGATGTATCTTGTTTTTTTCTTCTACTAGGTAATTTCTTATGGCAGATAAAGTAGACATTTTATTGAATGTATAATGTGCGTATTTCTATTACATTTCTATCTTTTCAAATAATTGTATTGTGTTACATTATAGTGTTCTTGCTATGTACAGGCCACTGAGGAGGAACAGAATCCACTAAGGCTCTTATCTCACATTCACATTACTGTGACTCAGTTCTACTAATCAGCTTTGCTCTTGACTTTCACTCGTATCTTTGTTTCTGTTATTATTTCATCATTATAAGATTAAGTAACTACACATCTGGATGATGTTATCAGTTAGTAATCTGAGTCACTTTAGGTGTCTGGGCTAGTATCGTGAGTCACTTTAACTGTCTGGGTTCATAACCTGAGTTACTATAACTGTCTGAGTACGTAACCTGAGTCACTTCAAATGTCTGGATTAGTAACTTGAGTCATTTCAGGAATCTGGTAACCTCAGGACTGGATTTAGCTGAACGGTGAGGGATGTGTATCTGTTCCCCTTCTGGATCTAGTCTTGTACAGTTAACACACATAAATGTAGACTAATAGAAAGGCTTGGATCAGAGGCCAGATCTAGTGAGTCACTGTTTCACATCTGATTCAACAGCCAGTGAAGCAGGTTCGAGACTGAATAGGTTGAATTAGGTTCAGTAGTGAACACTGGCTCATGTGATCATTCCGTTTTCATTTATACTTATCATCACAACACCAAAATAGGTTTTCGGTTATATACAGACTTTGTGATCAGTAATTTTACTGGACAATATCGTATTTCCTTTTAGCCAGGAAAACCGCAAATGGGGAGCGTCGTATTTCATGCGTGATAAGTTGTAGTGCTTTTAAATGTAGCTCATATTACTCCCAGTTATGACGTAAATAAAATGCTAATGTTGTATAATACATCATAATGTTATCTGCTCTTAAAATCATTGAGTTTAACCGCATGAAAAAACTTCTCGAAGATCTCCTTCCATACTAGCACAGACACATTGCCTCGCATAAGCTGATTCCCGAAGAAAGCAGAGCGGACTGTGAGTTATGAGACCTCACAAGGATATAAGGGATTGCATGAAATCTTGACCCTCAAGGAATATCTAACCGAAGGGCCGTAACAAATCTTTACCCGGAAGAAATGTTCAGTAGGAGTCGTATCAAATCTTAACCAAAAAAGAATATTAAATCGAAGTACTTTAATAAATCTTTAAAGAAATATCTAACAAATATCCTACAAACCTTTACCACAATAGAACATCCAACCTAATAATCATGATAAATCTTTGACCTAAAAGAACATCTGACCGAAAGATCGTCGTAAATCTTTACCGTAAAGGAATACCGTACCGAAGGATCGTAATATAGCTTTATCCTAAAGAAATATATAAGCGAATAATCGTATTAGATCTTTATCCTAAAGGATTATTCAACTGAAGAATCTTAATAAATGTTTACTCTAAAGGCATACTTAACCGAAGGATCGCAATACATATTTGCCTTAAAGGAATATATCTAACCGATGCCTCGTAATAAATCTTTACTCTAAAAGAATATATAACCGGAGAACTGCTAGAAGCTGAGTTCTCGAGAAAACGGCAGCAGTTGTCTTTTATCGGATGCACCAAGGCTCCGCTAATGTCATCCTGATGTTCCGTCGTCAGAATCGCCAGTGTAAACTTGCACAGAGTGGGTCAAGTGATGAGAAGAGGAGGGGACAACAGCGACTCATTATCGCTCAGTCTGTGCGCAACTCACCTGCACAAGACGTGGATGAGCCAATGGAAGCAGAGCATAAAACCGACCCATAACGTCCTCGAGGGTCATCAAACATAACTTCCATTAGCGTGCAACATGAGGACTGTGAGGGGAGGAGGCGGACGTCTCTATGCTATAACTGTGCTTGCCTGTACCCTGCTCCCAGGCCTACCTTGACGCCGGGCATGGAAGGCTGGGTGGGGTTAGCCCTACAGTGCTTACATGGGGAACAGTTCGTCGTCTGTGAACTGTCTATTTGGCTTTAGGTTACCAGACATTATTATACCCAATTTTTTTTATCTAGTCTACCTTATATAGTTCAACAGAACTCCTACAGTAGCTTGCCTTCTCGTTTTTACCACCGATATATAGAACTTTGCACTTATGCCTCTTGTGAGCCCAGTTCATCAGTTTTACTATGTCCGTTTGACGCAGTAGACATTGAATATCAGTGATAGATTTATTTCCCAGCTTCGTATCGTCTACGCATTTCGTTATCTTACAGTGCAGCCTACTATCATTATGATCAACATACGTAAAATACAGAACCGGTCCCAAGGCTCATCCTTGTGGCACACCCATTGTTGCGATTAATCATTCTGAGGCTTGACCGTTAATCTCAACTCTTTGTTTACAGCCAGTTTACCAATTTCTTAACCACTTATGGACAACTCCATCTATGCCATGTGACTGCTTTTGTAAGTAATCTTTGAAGCTTTGATGTTGGGCTTTATCGAGTATTTTTTGAAAATCTAATTAGATGACATCAATGATTATATCATAAAATATCAAGCATATTTGTCAGACATGAAGGATTTCGTCGAAAACCATGTTGAGGGTCATTTATTTAAATAAATGTTGGTCTCCTAATGATTTACAATCTTGTCCTCAGTCATTAATTCACTAACTAAAGACAGTAAACTAATTGGACATTGATTTCCGTGTAGTGACTTATTATCGTTTTAAAGAATCTTGTCGAATTGTGCTCATTAAGCTTCAGAGAAATGCTTCAAATGAATGGATTTATCACGGTGCCCTTTTTCTTTTAACATCATCCACAATTATGATATCATCTTTTGCTTTAAATATTCACTTTAGAAAATCAATATCAGTCAGTAAGTACAGTAATTCAATTTCAAAGGTAAGTTAAACAACATTTGCATAATAGGTATATCAACATATCAATCCACAAACTGGGTTTTAAACAAACATTGCATCATCTACGAGGCACATGTGTAGTGAGAGGGGTTGTGGTCATAGTATTATCCCAACACCTGAAGAAGGTGGTAAAGATGTTGAGGTTGGTGGATGTAGCTTACGTTGACGACCTTAATGACACTGGCAGTTGATAGGCCTAAAGCCAAAAGAACCAGATCTAGTCACCAAAGGTCGGTCATATTTTCATGTTGTAACACCTCGTACTCTTTTATGAATATCAAGAATACCGGAAGAAAGATATTCTTATTGGTGGTTATAACTTGACATCGATGGCCCATATAACCCTGGTTGTTGGTAGGTCTTCAACCCAAATAACGAGTCAGCCAACTCGTACAGGTACAACCAGATAATGGCGCCCTAGGATAAGGGTCCCCAAGACTTAGATCTGGCAAATCTAACTGTACCATCAGCAACCACTGAGAGACTCGGTAAGGAAAAGGTGATGCTATCCAAAAGTAGTTGGCCGAACCACTGGTAGGACTTGGTAACTGGTTACCGAGAAACGATCGACATAACCAAATTTACAAAATATCAAAATGTGGATGTACATATAGCAGAGTGTGATGCTTCCATCGGTTCACGTTACATCATTAAGATGTGAGGAGAAGTTCTGGTTCATTCTTTACAAAATCTTGCGCTTGCGTTCAGGGCTGTGACGAGGTGGTTTGAAGACCCATCTTGAAATAAATGATTTCGATTGGTCATTCAGGTCCACTGATCTTTGAATCCGTCAGGGAACATTTTGACCCTCATGACACAGCAATGTGATTGTACTGCACCAATACCAGAAATAGATAAAGTTGGCGTGTCCACGTGACGATCGTGTGTGACACCTTCATCAGCTGACTGTCTTGACCCCAGAGTCCAGTAGCCTCCACTCCCACTTGACGGAAGGGCACTGATGGAGCTGCTGGTGTCTACATAAGATACTGAATCCTTCAGTCAACATTCAAGTTGTTTTTGTCGTATCCTCAACATTTCCCATACAAACCAACAAAACAAATGTGGCATTCTTATGAATGTTATCAGTCAGTCACTGGTCGAGTGTACTGGTGTTCTACACAAACATAACAAACATACATAAACCTTCATACACATTCACCCACATAACAGCCCTGATGACGGATCGAACATTGATATAATGACCAGAAACGCACATCCGCTGGTCTACACAGACGCATCAAAAAACAATCAAGTATTCTTTATACACAGGCTCAAGCTATGACTGAACTGTAGAACAAATAGTTGGATATGATATAACTATAGAACGAATAGTCAGGTATGACCGAACTATAGAACAGAAAGTCAGATGTGACTGAACTACAGAAAAGATTTCAGATATTACCTAACTATAGAACAAATAGTTAGATATGACTGAACTATAGGATATATTGTCAGACATAATCAAACCAAAGGAGTAATATTAAGATGTGATTGAGCTGTAGAATGCATTGTTAGATATGATTAATCTGTAGAATGCATTGTTAGATATGATTGAACCATAGAACTAATATTCAAATATGACTGAACCATAGAACAGAAGAAGACACACGTCAGCTTCAAACTTTCATATTCAGTAGCACAATAATTGTGGTCTAGTTTGTCAGGGATCCAGGCTGATGGTCAAAGGGAAGAGGAAGAAATGAGGATTAAAATTTTTACCAGAGATATTCTCGTTCCTATTCAACCAAAAGACTTTTTTTTTTTTGCACTAAACTCCTGATAGGCAGGTACAAGAGTATATATATCTATACTTACCTTCATAGAACCATAAGATGACATCAGAAGAAGGTGTATGTTTACTGCAGCACTGAGCCAAAGAAAGCGTCAGGAAGATGACTCATTAAGACAGTTTAGCAAAACTGTGTGGCAGTGATCGTAAGGGTTTACCAGTGTCATGAGTACAAAAGGTCAGTCTGATCACCTAGTCAGTCGAGGGTATTACGTCAATAGACGCTCGCTCATTGTAAACACCTCTCCTGCTGCTTGTACAACTGTTAAAGACCTTCTTCGGCTCGGAATAATCGAACGTTCTCCTGAAGCATTATATATATATATATATATATATATATATATATATATATATATATATATATATATATATATATTTTTCTTTTTTTTCATACTATTCGCCATTTCCCGCATTAGCAAGGTAGCGTTAAGAACAGAGGACTGGGCCCCTGAGGGAATATCCTCACCTGGCCTCGTTCTCTGTTCCTTCTTTTGGAAAATTTGAAAAAAAAAAAATTGGGGATGGATATATATATATATATATATATATATATATATATATATATATATATATATATATATATATATACATATATATATATATATATATGGGAAATGGGATGGGAAATGACCGGTATAGAACCTGCTGCTCACCAACGTGAGACGAAGGGCGTTCGAGTACATAGTATTCGAACAGCCCAACCCACCCCCATACACATGTATATACATACGTCCACACACGCAAATATACATACCTACACAGCTTTCCATGGTTTACCCCAGACGCTTCACATGCCTTGATTCAATCCACTGACAGCACGTCAACCCCGGTATACCACATCGCTCCAATTCACTCTATTCCTTGCCCTCCTTTCACCCTCCTGCATGTTCAGGCCCCGATCACTCAAAATCTTTTTCACTCCATCTTTCCACCTCCAATTTTGTCTCCCTCTTCTCCTCGTTCCCTCCACCTCCGACACATATATCCTCTTGGTCAATCTTTCCTCACTCATTCTCTCCATGTGCCCAAACCATTTCAAAATACCCTCTTCTGCTCTCTCAACCACGCTCTTTTTATTTCCACACATCTCTCTTACCCTTACGTTACTTACTCGATCAAACCACCTCACACCACACATTGTCCTCAAACATCTCATTTCCAGCACATCCATCCTCCTGCGCACAACTCTATCCATAGCCCACGCCTCGCAACCATACAACATTGTTGGAACCACTATTCCTTCAAACATACCCATTTTTGCCTTCCGAGATAATGTTCTCGACTTCCACACATTCTTCAAGGCTCCCAGAATTTTCGCCCCCTCCCCCACCCTATGATTCACTTCAAGCTTCCATGGTTCCATCCGCTGCCAGATCCACTCCCAGATATCTAAAACACTTTACTTCCTCCAGTTTTTCTCCATTCAAACTTACCTCCCAATTGACTTGACCCTCAACCCTACTGTACCTAATAACCTTGCTCTTATTCACATTTACTCTTAACTTTCTTCTTTCACACACTTTACCAAACTCAGTCACCAGCTTATGCAGTTTCTCACATGAAACAGCCACCAGCGATGTATCATCAGCGAACAACAACTGACTCACTACCCAAGCTCTCTCCTCCCCAACAGACTGCATACTTGCCCCTCTTTCCAAAACTCTTGCATTCACCTCCCTAACAACCCCATCCATAAACAAATTAAACAACCATGGAGACATCACACATCCCTGCCGTAAATCTACATTCACTGAGAACCAATCACTTTCCTCTCTTCCTACACGTACACATGCCTTACATCCTCGATAAAAACTTTTCACTGCTTTTAACAACTTTCCTCCCACACCATATATTCTTAATACCTTCCACAGAGCATCTCTATCAACTCTATCATATTCCTTCTCCAGATCCATATATGCTACATACAAATCCATTTGCTTTTCTTAGTATTTCTCACATACGTTCTTCAAAGCAAACACCTGATCCACACATCCTCTATATATATATATATATATATATATATATATATATATATATATATATATATATATATATATATATATATATATATATATATATATTCTGAGTACAGAATGGAAAAAGGTGAGAACAATGGAAGTAAGGGGAGTGGGGGAGGAATGGGATGTATTTAGGGAATCAGTGATGGATTGCGCAAAAGATGCTTGTGGCATGAGAAGAGTGGGAGGTGGGTTGATTAGAAAGGGTAGTGAGTGGTGGGATGAAGAAGTAAGAGTATTAGTGAAAGAGAAGAGAGAGGCATTTGGACGATTTTTGCAGGGAAAAAATGCAATTGAGTGGGAGATGTATAAAAGAAAGAGACAGGAGGTGAAGAGAAAGGTGCAAGAGGTGAAAAAAAGGGCAAATGAGAGTTGGGGTGAGAGAGTATCATTAAATTTTAGGGAGAATGAAAAGATGTTCTGGAAGGAGGTAAATAAAGTGCGTAAGACAAGGGAGCAAATGGGAACTTCAGTGAAGGGCGCAAATGGGGAGGTGATAACAAGTAGCGGTGATGTGAGAAGGAGATGGAGTGAGTATTTTGAAGGTTTGTTGAATGTGTTTGATGATAGAGTGGCAGATATAGGGTGTTTTGGTCGAGGTGGTGTGGGAAGTGAGAGGGTTAGGGAAAATGATTTGGTAAACAGAGAAGAGGTAGTGAAAGCTTTGCGGAAGATGAAAGCCGGCAAGGCAGCAGGTTTGGATGGTATTGCAGTGGAATTTATTAAAAAAGGGGGTGACTGTATTGTTGACTGGTTGGTAAGGTTATTTAATGTATGTATGACTCATGGTGAGGTGCCTGAGGATTGGCGGAATGCGTGCATAGTGCCATTGTACAAAGGCAAAGGGGATAAGAGTGAGTGCTCAAATTACAGAGGTATAAGTTTGTTGAGTATTCCTGGTAAATTATATGGGAGGGTATTGATTGAGAGGGTGAAGGCATGTACAGAGCATCAGATTGAGGAAGAGCAGTGTGGTTTCAGAAGTGGTAGAGGATGTGTGGATCAGGTGTTTGCTTTGAAGAATGTATGTGAGAAATACTTAGAAAAGCAAATGGATTTGTATGTAGCATTTATGGATCTAGAGAAGGCATATGATAGAGTTGATAGAGATGCTCTGTGGAAGGTATTAAGAATATATGGTGTGGGAGGAAAGTTGTTAGAAGCAGTGAAAAGTTTTTATCGAGGAAGTAAGGCATGTGTACGTGTAGGAAGAGAGGAAAGTGATTGGTTCTCAGTGAATGTAGGTTTGCGGCAGGGGTGTGTGATGTCTCCATGGTTGTTTAATTTGTTTATGGATGGGGTTGTTAGGGAGGTAAATGCAAGAGTTTTGGAAAGAGGGGCAAGTATGAAGTCTGTTGGGGATGAGAGAGCTTGGGAAGTGAGTCAGTTGTTGTTCGCTGATGATACAGCGCTGGTGGCTGATTCATGTGAGAAACTGCAGAAGCTGGTGACTGAGTTTGGAAAAGTGTGTGGAAGAAGAAAGTTAAGAGTAAATGTGAATAAGAGCAAGGTTATTAGGTACAGTAGGGTTGAGGGTCAAGTCAATTGGGAGGTGAGTTTGAATGGAGAAAAACTGGAGGAAGTGAAGTGTTTTAGATATCTGGGAGTGGATCTGGCAGCGGATGGAACCATGGAAGCGGAAGTGGATCATAGGGTGGGGGAGGGGGCGAAAATCCTGGGGGCCTTGAAGAATGTGTGGAAGTCGAGAACATTATCTCGGAAAGCAAAAATGGGTATGTTTGAAGGAATAGTGGTTCCAACAATGTTGTATGGTTGCGAGGCGTGGGCTATGGATAGAGTTGTGCGCAGGAGGATGGATGTGCTGGAAATGAGATGTTTGAGGACAATGTGTGGTGTGAGGTGGTTTGATCGAGTGAGTAACGTAACGGTAAGAGAGATGTGTGGAAATAAAAAGAGCGTGGTTGAGAGAGCAGAAGAGGGTGTTTTGAAGTGGTTTGGGCACATGGAGAGGATGAGTGAGGAAAGATTGACCAAGAGGATATATGTGTCGGAGGTGGAGGGAACAAGGAGAAGAGGGAGACCAAATTGGAGGTGGAAAGATGGAGTGAAAAAGATTTTGTGTGATCGGGGCCTGAACATGCAGAAGGGTGAAAGGATGGCAAGGAATAGAGTGAATTGGAGCGATGTGGTATACCGGGGTTGACGTGCTGTCAGTGGATTGAATCAAGGCATGTGAAGCGTCTGGGGTAAACCATGGAAAGCTGTGTAGGTATGTATATTTGCGTGTGTGGACGTATGTATATACATGTGTATGGGGGGGGGTTGGGCCATTTCTTTCGTCTGTTTCCTTGCGCTACCTCGCAAACGCGGGAGACAGCGACAAAGTATAATAAAAGAAAATAATAATATATATATATATATATATATATATATATATATAGCGTTAATGTAATGGCCGGGATTGGGGCCTCAGTTGCCCGTGCCGTCTCAGTTAACATATAAATTAAGATACGGAGATCATCCTACAAGACTTAGTGAGCCTTTGAATTATATTTCCACCGAGAGACAATATGTTCAAGTTCCTAATCTCCAAACACTTACACTGAACTCTCAGTTGAAGCACCAAATGTCTCTGCTTGTGTGCATTATCATGTAGCTGTTCGTAAGTTTAAGATCACTATGAAATAATCAACATTTCCAATATTGCTCTATATCTAACCTCA
The DNA here is from genome assembly GCF_036320965.1 of Panulirus ornatus. Taxonomy (NCBI): domain Eukaryota; kingdom Metazoa; phylum Arthropoda; class Malacostraca; order Decapoda; family Palinuridae; genus Panulirus; species Panulirus ornatus. The sequence continues at coordinate 41,818,879 of NC_092240.1, forward strand.
TTTGTGTGAAAGGTATTTAGCAATATTTACATTAATTCACTATCCATGATTTTTCTCCTGCCAAGTTCGGGGGATCGAGGGATCATATATCCGCAGTTAGTTTCGAGACTTTTATATCTGGTGAGCTTAACATTCAAAGGCTTTAAAGCTTTTTCCACTGTGTCAGAGAGATGCGCAACACTGGCTACAGAATTTTCACATTAATATAAAGTCGAATAAGAAGAGTCTTGTTTCCTTCCTCCTGTACGGTCGCTGGAGAACCCATCCATACATAACCTCTCAACTTTGAAACAATTACGAATTCAACATTGTTAATCCATATTACGTATTCCATATCACTAGTGTTACTCTTACTTGATCACCGTTTCCCGCGTCAGTGGAATAGTGCCAGGAAAAAGACGAAGATAGACACATCCACTCACATACATACATATATATATATATATATATATATATATATATATATATATATATATATATATATATATATATATATATATGTATATATGTATTATCCCTGGGGATATGGGAGAAAGAATACTTCCCACGTATAACCTGCGTGTCGTAGAAGCCGACTAAAAGGGGAGATAGCGGGGGAGCTGGAAATCCTCCCCTCTTGTTCTTTTTTTTAATTTTCCAAAAGAAGGAACAGAGAAGGGGGCCAGGTGAGGATATTCCCTCAGAGGCCCAGCCTCTGTTCTTAACGCTACATTGCTAACGCGGAAAATGGCGAATAGTTTTGAAAGAAGAAAAGATATATATATATATATATATATATATATATATATATATATATATATATATATATATATATATATATATACATATATACATATATACATATATATACATATATATATTTTTTTTTTTTTTTTTTTTTTTTTTTTTTTATAGTTTGTCGGTGTGTCCCGCGTTTGGGTGGTGGCGCAAGGAAACAGACGAAAGAAATGGCCCAACCCCCCCCCCCCATACACATGTACATACACACGTCCACACACGCAAATATACATACCTACACAGCTTTCCATGGTTTACCCGAGACGCTTCACATGCCTTGATTCAATCCACTGACAGCACGTCAACCCCTGTATACCACATGACTCCAATTCACTCTATTCCTTGCCCTCCTTTCACCCTCCTGCATGTTCAGGCCCCGATCACACAAAATCTTTTTCACTCCATCTTTCCACCTCCAATTTGGTCTCCCTCTTCTCCTCGTTCCCTCCACCTCCGACACATATATCCTCTTGGTCAATCTCTCCTCACTCATTCTCTCCATGTGCCCAAACCATTTCAAAACACCCTCTTCTGCTCTCTCAACCACGCTCTTTTTATTTCCACACATCTCTCTTACCCTTACGTTACTTACTCGATCAAACCACCTCACACCACACATTGTCCTCAAACATCTCATTTCCAGCACATCCATCCTCCTGCGCACAACTCTATCCATAGCCCACGCCTCGCAACCATACAACATTGTTGGAACCACTATTCCCTCAAACATACCCATTTTTGCTTTCCGAGATAATGTTCTCGACTTCCACACATTTTTCAAGGCTCCCAAAATTTTCGCCCCCTCCCCCACCCTATGATCCACTTCCGCTTCCATGGTTCCATCCGCTGACAGATCCACTCCCAGATATCTAAAACACTTCACTTCCTCCAGTTTTTCTCCATTCAAACTCACCTCCCAATTGACTTGACCCTCACCCCTACTGTACCTAATAACCTTGCTCTTATTCACATTTACTCTCAACTTTCTTCTTCCACACACTTTATATATATATATATATATATATATATATATATATATATATATATATATATATATATATATATATATATATATATATATATATATATATATATATATATATATATATATATGTTGAATGTGTTTGATGATAGAGTGGCAGATATAGGGTGTTTTGGTCGAGGTGGTGTGCAAAGTGAGAGGGTTAGGGAAAATGATTTGGTAAACAGAGAAGAGGTAGTAAAAGCTTTGCGGAAGATGAAAGCCGGCTAGGCAGCAGGTTTGGATGGTATTGCAGTGGAATTTATTAAAAAAGGGGGTGACTGTATTGTTGACTGGTTGGTAAGGTTATTTAAATGTATGTATGACTCATGGTGAGGTGCCTGAGGATTGGCGGAATGCGTGCATAGTGCCATTGTACAAAGGCAAAGGGGATAAGAGTGAGTGCTCAAATTACAGAGGTATAAGTTTGTTGAGTATTCCTGGTAAATTATATGGGGGGGTATTGATTGAGAGGGTGAAGGCATGTACAGAGCATCAGATTGGGGAAGAGCAGTGTGGTTTCAGAAGTGGTAGAGGATGTGTGGATCAGGTGTTTGCTTTGCAGAATGTATGTGAGAAATACTTAGAAAAGCAAATGGATTTGTATGTAGCATTTATGGATCTGGAGAAGGCATTTGATAGAGTTGATAGAGATGCTCTGTGGAAGGTATTAAGAATATATGGTGTGGGAGGCAAGTTGTTGAATACAGTGAAAAGTTTTTATCGAGGATGTAAGGCATGTGTACGTGTAGGAAGAGAGGAAAGTGATTGGTTCTCAGTGAATGTAGGTTTGCGGCAGGGGTGTGTGATGTCTCCATGGTTGTTTAATTTGTTTATGGATGGGGTTGTTAGGGAGGTGAATGCAAGAGTTTTGGAACGAGGGGCAAGTATGAAGTCTGTTGGGGATGAGAGAGCTTGGGAAGTGAGTCAGTTGTTGTTCGCTGATGATACAGCGCTGGTGGCTGATTCATGTGAGAAACAGCAGAAACTGGTGACTGAGTTTGGTAAAGTGTGTGAAAGAAGAAAGTTAAGAGTAAATGTGAATAAGAGCAAGGTTATTAGGTACAGTAGGGTTGAGGGTCAAGTCAATTGGGAGGTGAGTTTGAATGGAGAAAAACTGGAGGAAGTAAAGTGTTTTAGATATCTGGGAGTGGATCTGGCAGCGGATAGAACAATGGAAGCGGAAGTGGATCATAGGATGGGGGAGGGGGCGAAAATTCTGGGAGCCTTGAAGAATGTGTGGAAGTCGAGAACATCATCTCCGAAAGCAAAAATGGGTATGTTTGAAGGAATAGTGGTTCCAACAATGTTGTATGGTTTCGAGGCGTGGGCTATGGATAGAGTGGTGCGCAGGAGGATGGATGTGCTGGAAATGAGATGTTTGAGGACAATGTGTGGTGTGAGGTGGTTTGATCGAGTAAGTAACGTAAGGGTAAGAGAGATGTGTGGAAATAAAAAGAGCGTGGTTGAGAGAGCAGAAGAGGGTGTTTTGAAATGGTTTGGGCACATGGAGAGAATGAGTGAGGAAAGATTGACCAAGAGGATATATGTGTCGGAGGTGGAGGGAACGAGGAGAAGAGGGAGACCAAATTGGAGGTGGAAAGATGGAGTGAAAAAGATTTTGTGTGATCGGGGCCTGAACATGCAGGAGGGTGAAAGGAGGGCAAGGAATAGAGTGAATTGGAGCGATGTGGTATACCGGGGTTGACGTGCTGTCAGTGGATTGAATCAAGGCATGTGAAGCGTCTGGGGTAAACCATGTAAAGCTGTGTAAGTTTGTATATTTGCTTGTGTGGACGTATGTATATACATGTGTATGGGGGTGGGTTGGGCCATATATATATATATATATATATATATATATATACATATATATATATATATATATATATATATATATATATATATATATATATATATATATATATATATATATATATATATATATATATATATATATATATATATATATATATATATATATATATATATATATATATATATATATATATATATATATATATACACAGTTGGAGGTGGAAGGATGGAGTGAAAGGGATTTTGTGTGATCGGGGCCTGAACATGCAGGAGGGTGAGGGGAGGGCAGGGAATAGAGTGAATTGGAGCGATGTGGTATACCGGGGTTGACGTGCTGTCGGTGGATTGAATCAGGGCATGTGAAGCGTCTGGGGTGAACCATGGAAAGTTGTGTAGGCATATATATTTGCGTGTGTGGACGTATGTATTTACATGTGTATGGGGGGGGGTTGGGCCATTTCTTTCGTCTGTTTCCTTGCGCTACCTCGCAAACGCGGGAGACAGCGACAAAGTATAAAAAAAAAAATATATATATATATATATATATATATATATATATATATATATATATATATATATATATATATATACATATTTATTCATTTATATATCTACTTTGCTTTGTCGCTGTCTCCCGCGTTAGCGAGGTAGCGCAAGCAAAACAGACGAAAGAATGGCCCAACCCGCCCAAATACACATGTATATACATACACGTCATGTAATAATGCACCGAAACCACAGCTCCCTTTCCACATCCAGGCCCCACAGAACTTTCTATGGTTTACCCCAGACGCTTCACTTGCCCTGGTTCAATACATTGACAGCACGTCGACCCCGGTATACCACATCGTTCCAATTCACTCTATACCTTGCCCGCCTTTCACCCTCATGCATGTTCAGGCCACGATCACTCAAAATCTTTTCAATCCATCTTTCCACCTCCAATTTGGTTTCCCAGTTCTTCTCGTTCCCTCCACCTCTGACATATATCCTCTTGGTCAATCTTTCCTCACTCATTCTCTCAATGTGACCAAACCATTTCAAAACACCCTCTTCTGCTCTCTCAACCACACTCTTTTTATTACCACACATTTCTCTTACCCTTACATTACTTACTCGATCAAACCACCTCACACCACATATTGTCCTCAAACATCTCATTTCCAGCACATCCATCCACCTCTGCACAACTCTATCCATAGCCCACGCCTCGCAACCATACAGCCATACAACCATACAACCATAGAACATGTTCACATCACACACCCCTGCCGCAAACTTAAATTCACTGAGAACCAATAACTTTCCTCTCTTCCTCCACGTACACATGCCTTACATCCTCGATAAAAACTTTTCACTGCTTCTAACAACTTGCCTCGCACACCATACATTCTTAATACCTTCCACAGAGCATCTCTATCAACTCTATCATATGCCTTCTCCAAATCCATAAATGCTACATACAAATCCATTTGCTTTTCTAAGTATTTCTCACATACATTCTTCAAAGCAACCACCTGATCCACACATCCTCTACCACTTCTGAAACCACACTGCTCTTCCCCAATCTGATGCTCTGTACATGCCTTCACCCTCTCAATCAATACCCTCCCATATAATTTACAAGGAATACTCAACAAACTTATACCTCTGTAATTTGAGCACTCACTTTTATCCCCTTTGCCTTTTTACAACGGCACTATGCATGCATTCCGCCAATCTTCAGGAACCTCACCATGAGTCATAGATAAAGGTATGCATATGTATGCACATATACATACCTTTATCTATTCCCGACTTCAGACTGCCCCAGATCATGATGGTAAATAAAAGAGATAACATTACTTTCTCTCCCTTTTCCCCACACTTCGATCGCCGTCCCTTGCATCAGTGAGGAAGCACTAGGAAAAACAAAGAATGGCCACATCCGATCACAACCATATGTGAGCTGTTATGTGTAAATCACCAAAACCACAGCTCCCACAGACCTTTTCATGGTTTACCCTTGATGTTTCACATGACTTGGTTCAGTCCATTATTATTTTCTTTATTATCATGATGATAATGATAGTGATGATGCTACTACTACTCGAATGATAATAATGATAATGATGATAATAATAACGGTAATCATTATCATTATTTTTACTATTATTATTGTTACCATCATTATTATCATTATCATTATTACAATTATCATTATTTTCTTCATCATTATTATTATCATTATCATTATTACAATTATCATTATTATCTTCATCATTATCATTATCATTATCATTATCATCATCACTATTGTCATTATCATTATTATCATTCTATTATTATCATTAGTATTATTATCATTATCATTATTATTATCATCATTATTATTATTATTATTATTATTATTATTATCATTATTATCATTATTATTATTATTATTATTATTATTATTATTATTATTATTATTATTATTATTATCATTATAATTATTATCATTATTATTATCATTATTATTTTCATTCACATTATAATTATTATTATTATCATTATCATTATTATCATCATAATCATTATTATTATCATTATCATTATCATTATTTTTATTATTATTATTATTATTATCATTATTATTATTGTCATTATTATTATTAGTATTATCATCATTATCATTATTATTATTATTATTATTATTATTATTATTATTATTATTATTATTATTATTATCATTATTATTATTATTATAATTATTATTATTATCATTATTATTATTATTATTATAAGTATCATTATCTTAATTATTATTATTGTTATTTTAATCATTATCATTATTATTATCATTATTATCATCATTATTATTACCATCTTCAGGAAATGAGGCACGATGACTGGAATACAAATAAGCACAAATGGGGACTTCTGGTTGGTTCAAGCTCTTCATCCCTATTTGACTGAGTTGAGTCGAACTTCCAAACTTGACGCTCTTTCCCTCCGCCGGAATGTTGGTTCACTTTTCCTCTTATTTAGGCATTACTTTGGTATTTACACCCGAGAGCTGGCTGCCTGTGTGACCCCACCACTAGCTAGACCATGCAATACTGGGCAAACTGCTGCCTCACATGATTAGTGTGTAGCCATCGCCAACTCAAGGATGGGCCGTTCTGATACCTGCTTCCTTCCCAACACATCGAAGCATTGGAACTCTACCTTCTCATGTCTTTCCTGGCACATTTCAATGAGAGGTCTTTCACTTTCTTCAAAATTCGTAAATACTTTCCCTTGTCTTTTCTTTTTCCGTTTCATAATTCTATCTATACATCAATTTAAGGCCCGGCCTTGATGTGGACTTCTGTCCGTGGCTGGAGCCTTCAACATAAGAAATAAGAATACTATATCCTGATACTTCTCGCATTCAGCATCCTTCATGGCAACCTAAACTCTGCAGACACTTCCCTACTGTCTGGCGCATTTTTCGAGTTTCCTCAGTACAGTAATTATGCCTGAACACTATCTGTGCTCTCTCCTGTCCCCAGCCCACACTGAAGGGATACCAGGTCGACAATTCTGCCATTTTCTCTCATCATCCTGACGCCACCTGCACCTCAATCTTGTTTCACAGCCTACCTGGTCGAAATCGTGGCTATACCCCATCCAGCCCTGCGACATATCTGCAAATGTCTTGCTCGTTTTTCAAGAGGCCTGGACATCATGACCGTGCCAACGCCGCCTGCCACCACCTTCTGTCTTACCATCCCCCCCCATCTCTGTTCCCCTTTGTTCCCCCCCTGAAACAACACTATCACCCCGTCCTTACAGCGCACCTCACTATGTCCACTGTTTCCTTTACACAAACACCGTGAGCACCCAGTTTCTCTCCCCCTCTCCCAACCTTGTACTTCCCTGGTTTCAAGCTCCTCACCGAGGCCTCTCTGTGCCAGCAAATGGGTGGAAGGGAGAGCTGACTCCACCCGCTGCCGCTACCACGCGTCACCAAACCTCAATGGTGACCAACTCCATCGCTGCTGGTGTTCCCACAAAGATGAAAACTAACATGATTCCTATCCAAGCCTCCATCATTCCGTAGCCTACAGATTGTGAGTAGTCTACTCAGCAAACACTCTCTGCTACCAGTTACAGGGTAAGAAAAGAATAGAAATGAGATTAGTCGTTTCTTGATGATGATCAAGTAAGATTACCATGGGGGCCCATAAAACATGGTTTAAGTAAAACCCCTTAATAAAAACATTAATGTCCCGTTTATGCCAATGGACTGCCAAGCATACTGTGACCACTCACTTTCCTTATAGGATAAAGAAAGGCTACAAATTACATTTGACATCTAATTCTAAAATCAATGGTAGAAATGATATGCATCCTAACACACCTGCTGGTAATAACTAAAACCTTCTAATTCACAAGTGTGAGGGAAATTTAGATAATGGACCTAAACACTTCAAGACAAGCAATGCAATGTAATTCCTGCCGCACAACACATTACTGACTAGCAGCTGTGCATAGTCTCTGTTGATAATAATTCACTTAAGGAGCATCAACTGGTTACACGTGTCCTTCCGATCAGGTTGGTCTGTGTGTGCACGGGGATCCTGGCGTGCGGGAGTCCTTGCTAAGCTACGGGCCACGTTCCCCAGGTCAAGTTGGCCTGTACGTGCACTATTCACATGGGAGTTCAGGAAGCCACCACACTTATGCTGCTGAAACCAAAAGTAGTCAAATACAGTCTTGCCTTACTGTGTGACTTTACTTTGAACTCTACAGCTAAGGATTATCCAGGAGATTTTGAAAAATAATTACCTAAACTTATGATGTAACATAATCAGAAAGATTACTAACCACTTATCCTAACACTTATTATAACCCAACAGACGACGTAATGCTGAAAGCTGCCACTAATGCCTATCACTTTTACCTGCCATCACTAGACATCATGGACGCAAAACATAATTAGAACTTTGTTCTGAGCATAAGAAGGTTACAATTATTGATAGCAAGGATAACCAGCAGGTAAGCTATCTCGCATGACATGTTTTAACCAATCATGATGCCTGAGCTAATCCATGTAATGACAGCAGCGAGAAGATAGAATGGATCTTGAGAACATCCTGGTGCCCAGAGCCGGCATCCCTTGGCCTACCGACGTGATCTGTTTCCACCATCTTACCTCATGTCTCCAATCTTCAGCCAGTCAGTTCCACTGACACCGATCAGTTCTAGACCTTCATCTCGCTACCACCCGAGGATTTATATACTTGCGGTGTTGAGGCTTTGAGAATACTGAGTCGGTAGTTAAACAGCCGAACTACTTGTTAACTGACAAATGTGTGACTTCCTGCCTTGCAGTTCATCTTCGTCATAGTTTTTACGTCATCATAACAATACTACGTCATATTGTTGTTATTCATATGTTCCTATACTTACATATAGACGTATGAGATAATAGTTACTTCATAATTCATCTATTTCGTTATATCATATTACTGAAAATTATACTATACGAGCAGCTTGCAATTATATCCTCGATATCAATTCATGAAAGGAAGAATTAGCACATTGGACGATAGGAAAATATGTTCAACCGTGACACCCACAACAGTGTGACATGCACTTACACTAACACATTCATGAAACATGATCAAAAAGAATGGGGTTTTTTTTATTATACTAGTTATTAATGTCGTCATCATCAATGTTATCATTATAACTATTGTTATCATCTTATCATTATTATTATTATTATATTATTATCATTATAACTACTGTTATCATCCTTATCATTATTATCATCATAACTATTGTTATCATCCATATCATTATTATCATTATAACTATGTTATCATCCTTATCATATTATCATTATCATCATAAGTTATTATCCTTATTATTATCATCATAACTGTTGTTATCATCCTTATCATTATCATCATTATAACTATTGTTATCATCCTTATCATTTTTATCATTATAACTATGTTATCATCCTTATCATTATCATCATGATTATCATCATTATAACTATTGTTATCATCCTTATCATTAATATCATTATAACTATTGTTATTCATCCTTATCATTATTATCATTATAACTATTGTTATCATCCATATCATTATTATCATTATAACTGTTGTTATCATCCTTATCATATTATCATTATCATCATTGTTATTATCATTATCATCATAAGTTATTATCCTTATTATTATCATCATTATCATTATTTATCTATTTTGCTTTGTCGCCGTCTGCCGCGTTAGCGAGGTAGCGCTAGGAAAAGACAACAAAGGCCTCATTCGTTCACACTCAGTCTCTAACTGTCATGTGATAATACACCGAAACCACAGCTACATTTCCACATCCAGGCCCCACATAGCTCTCCATGGTTTACCCCTAACGCTTCACATGCCCTGATTCAATCCACTGACAGCACGTCAACCCCGGTATACCACATCGATCCAATTCATTCTATTCCTTGCCCGCCTTTCACCCTCGTGCATGTTCAGGCCGTGATCACTCAAAATCTTTTTCACTCCATCTTTCCACCTCCAATTTGGTCTCCCACTTCTCCTCGTTCCCTCCACCTCCGACACATATATCCTCTTGGTCAATCTTTCCTCACTCATTCTCTCCATGTGCCCAAACCATTTCAAAACACCCTCTTCTGCTCTCTCAACCACGCTCTTTTTATTTCCACACATCTCTCTTACCCTTACATTACTTACTCGATCAAACCACCTCACACCACACATTGTCCTCAAACATCTCATTTCCAGCACATCCACCCTCCTGCGCACAACTCTATCCATAGCCCACGCCTCGCAACCATACAACATTGTTGGAACCACTATTCCTTCAAACATACCCATTTTTGCTTTCCGAGATAATGTTCTCGACTTCCACACATTCTTCAAGGCTCCCAGGATTTTCGCCCCCTCCCACACCCTATGATCCACTTCCGCTTCCATGGTTCCATCCGCTGCCAGATCCACTCCCAGATATCTAAAACATTTAACTTCCTCCAGTTTTTCTCCATTCAAACTTACCTCCCAATTGACTTGACCCTCAACCCTACTGTACCTAATAATCTTGCTCTTATTCACATTTACTCTTAACTTTCTTCTTTCACACACTTTACCAAACTCAGTCACCAGCTTCTGCAGTTTCTCACATGAATCAGCCACCAGCGCTGTATCATCAGCGAACAACAACTGACTCACTACCCAAGCTCTCTCCTCCCCAACAGACTGCATACTTGCCCCTCTTTCCAAAACTCTTGCATTCACCTCCCTAACAACCCCATCCATAAACAAATTAAACAACCATGGAGACATCACACACCCCTGCCACAAACCTACATTCACTGAGAACCAATCACTTTCCTCTCTTCCTACACGTACACATGCCTTACATCCTCGATAAAAACTTTTCACTGCTTCTAACAACTTGCCACCCACACCATATATATCAAGTCTATCATATGCCTTCTCCAGATCCATAAATGCTACATACAAATCCATTTGCTTTTCTAAGTATTTCTCACATACATTCTTCAAAGCAAACACCTGATCCACACATCCTCTACCACTTCTGAAACCACACTGCTCTTCCCCAATCTGATGCTCTGTACATGCCTTCACCCTCTCAATCAATACCCTCCAATATAATTTACCAGGAATACTCAACAAACTTATACCTCTGTAATTTGAGCACTCACTCTTATCCCCTTTGCCTTTGTACAATGGCACTATGCACGCATTCCGCCAATACTTAGTCACCTCACCATGAGTCACACATACATTAAATAACTTTACCAACCAGTCAACAACACAGTCACCCCCTGTTTTAATAAATTCCACTGCAATACCATCCAAACCTGCTGTCTTGCCGGCTTTCATCTTTCGCAAAGCTTTTACTACCTCTTCTCTGTTTACCAAATCATTTTCCCTAGCCCTCTCACTTTGCACACCACCTCGACCAAGACACCCTATATCTGCCACTCTATCATCAAACATATTCAACAAACCCTCAAAATACTCACTCCATCTCCTTCTCACATCACCACTACTTGTTATCATCTCCCCATTTGCGCCCTTCACTGAAGTTCCTATTTGCTCCCTTGTCTTACGCACTTTATTTACCTCCTTCCAGAACATCTTTTTATTCTCCCTAAAATCTAATGATACTCTCTCACCCCAACTCTCATTTGCCCTCTTTTTCACCTCTTGCACCTTTTTCTTGACCTCCTGTCTCTTTCTTTTATACATTTCCCAGTCAATTGCATTTTTTCCCTGCAAAAATCGTCCAAATGCCTCTCTCTTCTCTTTCACTAATAATCTTACTTCTTCATCCCACCACTCACTACCCTTTCTAATGAACCCACCTCCCACGCTTCTCATGCCACAAGCATCTTTTGCGCAATGTATCACTGATTCCCTAAATACATCCCATTCCTCCCCCACTCCCCTTACTTCCATTGTTCTCACCTTTTTCCATTCTGTACTCAGTCTCTCCTGGTACTTTCTCACACAAGTCTCCTTCCCAAGCTCACTTACTCTCACCACCCTCTTCACCCCAACATTCACTCTTCTTTTCTAAAAACCCATACAAATCTTCACCTTAGCCTCCACAAGATATTATTATTATTATTATTATTATTATTATCATTATCATTATCATTATTATCATTATTATTATTATTATTATTATTATTGTTATCATTATTATTGTTATTATCACTATTATTATTATTATTATTATTATTATTATTATTATTATTATTATTATTATTATTATTATTATTATTATTATCATTATTATTATTATTACTGTTATTACTATCATTATTATTATTATTTTTATTATTATTATCATTATCATCATTATTATTATTATTATTATTATTATTATTATTATTATTATTATTGTTATTATTATTATTATTATCATTATTAATATTATCATTATTAATATTATCATTATTATTGTTATTATCATCATTATCATTATCATTATCATTATCATAATCATCATCATTATCATTTATTTATCTATTTTGCTTTGTCGCCGTCTGCCGCGTTAGCGAGGTAGCGCAAGGAAAAAGACGAAAGAATGGCCCAACCCACCCACATACACATGTATATACATACACGTCCACACACGCACATATACATACCTAAACATATGAACGTATACATATATATACAAACATGGACATATACATATATACACATGTACATACCGTGCTAACGCGGGACATGGCGAATAGTTTGAAAGAAGAAAAAGCAGTTCATACTGGCTGTCTTTATTCATTCCTATCG
>NC_092240.1:41836808-41874308 GCF_036320965.1 Panulirus ornatus
CATCCTTATCATTATTATCATCATAACTATTGTTATCATCCTTATCATTATCATCATAAGTTATTATCCTTATTATTATCATCATTATAACTATTGTTATCATCCTTATCATTATTATCATCATAACTGTTGTTATCATCCTTATCATTATTATCATAAGTTATTATCCTTATTATTATTATCATTATGACTATTGTTATCATCCTTATCATTATTATCATCATAACTATTGTTATCATCCTTATCATTATTATCATAAGTTATTATCCTTATTATTATTATCATTATGACTATTGTTATCATCCTTATCATTATTATCATCATAACTATTGTTATCATCCTTATCATTATTATCATAAGTTATTATCCTTATTATTATCATCATTATAACTATTGTTATCATCCTTATCATTATTATCATCATAACTGTTGTTATCATCCTTATCATTATTATCATAAGTTATTATCCTTATTATTATCATCATTATAACTATTGTTATCATCCTTATCATTATTACAATTCTCATTAGTTATCACACTGGAGTTCTTCTCCCCCAAGCACCAGTCTCTCCCTCCTCCCTGCTGCACATTATCTTCTGTCTGGCTCTTGTCTCACACAACACTGTTGACCTCTCTGGGGGCAGGGACGGCACTGCTGACCTTTCTGGGACTGGGGCAGCACTGTTGAATTACATAGAGTTACATAGATACACAGACAACACAGACCCAAGGTCCAAGCAAGGTGGTCTGGCCTTAACGCCAAGAAAGAAAGAAGGTTCTCTTGTAAGCAGGAGAAGAAAAGGACAGCAAAACGAAGGCTCCCTCCCCACCCTCCACTCCCTCCGGCTCACGTCGGCAGGATAACAGGGAGAAAAAATACCTTGCAGGATTAATAAGCCTGAGGGAAATTTTTATAGGAGAGTCATAAGGTAGAATGACCATGAATATGTCATGCATCCCATCACCAATGGCATGCATCCCTTCATTTTTTGTTATAAAGCAATACCAAGGATAAACCTTCCTGCTTTATCTACCTAGCTATACTTACGCCATCCAAATTAATCTGTTAATGGATTACTTAAAGATCCAACCTGCTATGTAGTCACACGTCGAGCCACCCTGTTATCTAACGAGTCAATTAACCAGCCAAAGAGCTGACGAAGAAAGACATACTGCCGGACAACTGCTTGTCTAAAGATTAAGGTAGTTATTAGATCATTCTTGGCCAACCGATCATCCTCGATTAACCAACCGATCACCATCCAAGCTGACCACCTGCAGGTTTCGAGCTAAATACACATTATACTGAACTACCTTTCCTCTATAAGGGCCGTGTGTATATTAAGGATTCAAGGATGTTTATGGTCTAGAAGTACCTTGAATACCGAAAAAGGGGCTCAACTTTTTCCCCCTTGAAGTGGTGGTTGTAATTTGACGTTGACGGCCTTAATAACCTCGGCAATCGACCAGACTATAACCCAAATGATAAACCCACCAAACTTGCATCTAGATATCGCCTGTGGTCATCGTAAACACAGTTGGTGTCGTAGTGGTGATGTTTCGGTTTCAGACTTAGAAGTCAGATTCTTTATTTGCTTTGCTTTATTTACTTTTACTATATGCTCGTGAGGAAGATATCTTGTCATGGTTGAATGATACAGTCATAACAGCACTCGTACCCTACACTGAAAGATACAGTGTGAGAGGACAGTGACAGGGGCTTGTAAGGGTACAGTGCCGGTGGATAGTTAACTTGTCGTAAAGGGATACATGGAAAGCATTGTAATCATGTTTGTTTTTCTTAGGATGATGATGATTTCATAAACGTACAATGATGACATGGGGAAATGATAGCATAGTGCTATAGTGACATAGCATTGCTATAGTGGGACGAGTATGGTATGGTCCTGCAGTGGAATATCAGCATTACAGGGAGGTAATTGTGGTATAGTACTGTAGTAAGGTAAACGCTCTATAGTGAGAAAACAGAGGCATATTGATGTAATAGGGAAGGAGTGAAAGATTTCTCTATTGTAATGATACTAGTAAGATATGATAGTGAAAATACAATAGCGATATTGTGCTTCATTGTTCCAATATAGTGACATGGTCGTATAGTAGGAAAATGGAGTATTTGTAACCCTACCGTAGGGTCGTACGGTCTGGCTGAAGGGTCGTACCGTCATGCTCAAAGGTCGTCTCGTCATGCTCAAACAACTTCAATAAGTATGCTCGGTCGACAGTGACTATTAACAATGGAAATTCTTTTCCAAAGTTTTGTATGTGTGTGTGTGTTTGTGTGTGTGTGTGTGTGTGTGCGTGTGTGTGTGTGTGTGTTTGTGTGCGTGTGTGCGTGTGTGTGTGTGTGCGCGTGTGAGTGTGTGTGTGTGTGTGCGTGTGTGTGTGTGTGAGTGTTTGTGTGCGTGTGAGTGTGTGCATGTGTGTGTGTGTGTGTGTGTATGTGTGTGTGTGTGTGTGTGTGTGTGTGTGTGTGAGTGTTTGTGTGCGTGTGAGTGTGTGTGTGTGTGTGTGTGTGTGTGTGTGTGTGTGTGTGTGTGTGTGTGTGTGTGTGTGAGTGTTTGTGTGCGTGTGAGTGTGTGTGTGTGTGTGTGTGTGTGTGTGTGTCTTTGCTGGATCTATGACACTTGACCATTTGCGAGCAAATGAATATCATTTCGAATATTTCTGAAGAATATGAATATGGCTAGAGCTCCTTAACCTATAAGAAAAATTTAAGGAAAAAATATAGGCAAAAAGTACCTCCAAAAATGAAAGAGAAAAACATAAAACAAAATCTTTAATTTTTCTCCCTAATGAACGACGGAAAAAATGGAAGAGAAATTCTTCAGGAAGAAAAAAAAAACAATGGCTGTTCCCAAGGGCGGTTGAGAATGAATCACACTGGAGAAGCCACGGCACGAAGACCAGACCTCGACTCCATAAACCTTTTTTTTTTTTCTATCACTTTTGAGGGAAAACAAAAGAATTTTTGTTGACGGACGGCTTGAATACATTTAGCTTAGAAAAGAGAAGGTTGAGAGAGGATGTAATACAAGTATTCCACATTACTAAAGGCTTTGATGATCTTCAGTTAACCAGCTACTGAAGACTTGATTCGTCTCATTTCACACATACATGGATACATACTGGTAGGCAAACGATATCTTTAACAGGTAATGACCGCATGGTTAATGTCTCCGTTTCACGCAAATTACGTTGTTCTTTTTTTCTTGAAATATTATTAGCTCTCCATCCACACGAAGAGGATCTCTCATGACTCTCACATGGTATTACAGTGTTTCCCATTACCTAGTGTTTGATCCATGATCTCGTTGGCTGTGCCTCTCAGTACTCCAGATCTGTCTCATCACCCATTATCTCTTACTGTATCATTGTATATCCTACCGTACTGTCCCTCACCGGTCACTGCCTGTCCGTCTCTCAATTGTCAAGATATCTCTAACTGCAAACACTCTCTCGTGCCACAGTCTCCTCCAGTGCATATCATCCACACCATTCCTGCTGTCTCTCAGCCTCTTGAACCACCTGTTGCCCCTCACCCACTATCTGATATTTGTTCTCATTATCCATTTTCTCTTTCCCACTATTCCAAATTTCCCCCCTTCCCCACCAACCATCTCTCCCATCGCTGTCCATTGTCTCTAACGTCTCTCACTACATCTCCCAGCGATCACTATCTCTCAAACTTGACTATCTTTTAAGCCATCGGTCGTCTCTCCCCCCACCTCACTGTTTGTCTCTTCAACCAGAAAAGTCTCTCTCTCTCTCTCTCTCTCTCTCTCTCTCTCTCTCTCTCTCTCTCTCTCTCTCTCTCTCTCTCTCTCTCTCTCGTCAGATGACTGGAGGCGACATCAGGGTAGTTTACCGCCGGGTAGAGTTGAGTCAGCGGCCACTCTGCCCGCGGCAGCTGGAGTACGGGAGGTTGGGAGAGTAAGGTGCTGACAATAGCAAGGGAAGGGGGAACGTGTGAGGGGAACGTAGATGAGGAACGTAAAGTGGCAGGGGAGAGGCAGGGAGGAGGGCAGGAGGGTGTAAGTAGGATAAGTGTTAGTGGGCTGGTGGTGTAGTGTAGGTGGCTGGAAGCACCTGAGTGCAGTGTGAGTCGGCGAGTGTGATTCAGACCGTGTTATGGTCGTGTAAGTGGGTGCAGGTGGCCAGTGTAAGGGCAAGGTAAGTGGGAGAACGTGTCGGTGACAAGGGAAAAGTTCCGTCAACCCCTTGATCACGACGGTACGACCCTTGATCACGACGGTACGACCCTTGACCACGACGGTACGACCCTTGACCACGACGGTACGACCCTTGACCATGACGGTACGAAAGCTTGAGCACGAAGGTACGACCCTTGATCACGACGGTACGACCCTTGATCACGAGGGTACGACCCTTGATCACGACGATACGATCCTTGACCACGACGGTACGATCCTTGAGCACGACGGTACGACCCTTGATCACGACGATACGACCTTTGATCACGACGATACGACCCTTGACCATGACGGTACGACCCTTGATCACGACGGTATGACCCTTGATCACGACGATACGACCCTTGATCACGACGGTACGACCCTTGATCACGACGGTACGACCCTTGATCACGACGATACGACCCTTGATCACGACGATACGATCCTTGATCACGACGATACGATCCTTGATCACGACGATACGACCCTTGATCACGACGGTACGACCCTTGGTCATGACGGTACGATCCTTGATCACGACGGTACGACCCTTGATCACGACGGTACGACCCTTGATCACGACGGTACGATCCTTGATCACGACGATACGACCCTTGGTCATGACGGTACGATCCTTGATCACGACGATACGATCCTTGATCACGACGGTACGACCCTTGATCACGACGGTACGACCCTTGATCACGACGATACGACCCTTGATCACGACGATACGACTCTTGATCACGACGGTACGACCCTTGATCACGACGATACGATCCTTGATCACGACGATACGACCCTTGATCACGACGGTACGACCCTTGACCACGACGGTACGAAAGCTTTAGCACGACGGCACGACCCTTGATCACGACGATACGACCCTTGATCACGACGGTACGACCCTTGAGCACGACGATACGACCCTTGACCACGACGGTACGAAAGCTTGAGCACGACGGTACGACCCTTGATCACGACGGTACGACCCTTGATCAAGACGGTACGACCCTTGATCACGACGATACGATCCTTGATCACGACGATACGACCCTTGATCACGACGGTACGATCCTTGATCACGACGGTACGACCCTTGATCACGACGGTACGACCCTTGATCACGACGGTACGATCCTTGATCACGACGGTACGACCCTTGATCACGACGGTACGACCCTTGATCACGACGATACGACCCTTGATCACGACGATACGACCCTTGATCACGACGGTACGACCCTTGATCACGACGGTACGACCCTTGATCACGACGATACGACCCTTGATCACGACGATATGATCCTTGATCACGACGATACGACCCTTGATCACGACGGTACGACCCTTGACCACGACGGTACGAAAGTTTGAGCACGACGGCACGACCCTTGATCACGACGATACGACCCTTGATCACGACGGCACGACCCTTGAGCACGACGATACGACCCTTGACCACGACGGTACGAAAGCTTGAGTACGACGGTACGACCCTTGATCACGACGATACGACCCTTGATCACGACGGTACGATCCTTGACCACGACGGTACGAAAGCTTGAGCACGACGGCACGACCCTTGATCACGACGATACGACCCTTGATCACGACGGTACGACCCTTGAGCACGAACGATACGACCCTTGACCACGACGGTACGACCCTTGATCACGACGATACGACCCTTGATCACGACGATACGACCCTTGAGCACGAACGATACGACCCTTGACCACGACGGTACGACCCTTGATCACGACGGTACGACCCTTGATCACGACGATACGACCCTTGACCACGACGGTACGAAAGCTTGAGCACGACGGTACGACCCTTGATCACGACGGTACGACCCTTGAGCACGACGGTACGATCCTTGATCACGACGGTACGACCCTTGAGCACGACGGTACGATCCTTTATCACGACGGTACGAAAGCTTGAGCACGACGGTACGACCCTTGAGCACGACGGTACGACCCTTGATCACGACGGTACGATCCTTGACCACGACGGTACGACCCTTGATCACGACGGTACGACCCTTGATCACGACGATACGACCCTTGACCACGACGGTACGAAAGCTTGAGCACGACGGTACGAAAGCTTGAGCACGACGGCACGACCCTTCATCACGACGGTACGACCCTTGATCAAGACGGTACGACCCTTGATCACGACGATACGATCCTTGATCACGACGGTACGACCCTTGAGCACGACGGCACGACCCTTGATCACGACGGTACGACCCTTGAGCACGACGGTACGATCCTTGATCACGACGGTACGACCCTTGATCACGACGGTACGACCCTTGATCACGACGGTACGACCCTTGAGCACGACGGTACGACCCTTGATCACGACGGTACGACCCTTGATCACGACGGTACGATCCTTGATCACGACGGTACGACCCTTGAGCACGACGGTGTTACACAATCCATGCGATACCCCTGACCTTTGACCTGACTCTCGAGGTTCAGGTGAAAGGAACATGAGAAGCCAAGAAGAGTGTAAACCCGCAGGACAACTCAACACCAAATGCAACGTGATGATCACAGCTTAACAGGTGTCTCAGAGATGTAGTTATAAGATCTTCATCGTCTACATTTGCATAAACCAAGTAGGTTTGTGAAAGTTTGGGTGAAGGGAGCATATATACATATATAACAGGTAGAGGCAAGTACAAAGCGTACAGTTCAGATAACTTATAAGACACACACACACACACACACAGTACCTGGCACACACTCCCGCTACGGATGCGAGACAAGCAAAAGTAAAGAGAAAGAAGAAACATTATTATACACTGACGTTACGATGTTGTAGCGTTCTCGTAAACGAGTGATCACAAACCAGAGCTTCATCTGGTCTCTTTTGTTCATGGAAAATTTGAAAAGACACCAAATGAACAAAACCGTGTCATTACTTTCTTCCGTTTTTATATATTAAGCTGAAATGGCACAGATGACAGAATGTATCAAGGCCATCTAGTTTATGGCATATATATATATATATATATATAAATATATATATATATATATATATATATATATATATATATATATATATATATATATATATATATATATATATATATATATATATATATATATACGTATATGCAAGTCTAAGTGATGCAGATCAACCTCAAAACAAACCAGGAACAGTGAGAGCCCCAGTTACGTCACGTTAACACATGGTTCAGTCAGGAACTCCTGCTGAGGAAAGAATAATAAAGTGTAAAGAAAAATAAGAATAAGAGAATTGTACATTTGTTGCTCTTGCTTTTATAGCTGTGAATTCCACGGTTTTTTCTTTTGTACTCTTGGACTCCACCTAGTTTGCTTTCATTGTAGTCCTTCAGTCTTGCACTTCACCCACACATTTAAACTCAACAGAGCACTTTCCAAGGCATGTGGTATGCAGTATAGTACACCATCCCAGGACCTGTTTACAAGCGCTGGCTATTTGTCTCTCCAATTTCATTGTCTACATTAGTCAGCGGTGCATCAGTTGGTCTTGAAGGGAAGCAGATGTTGACTGAGGTCAATGGATGAACAACACGTTAAAATAACTGAAATCACATAAGATGCGGTGGAAGTCCAGATCAGTTACTACATGTATTATGTGACTCTTGAAGCTCTCGATGTGAAGTTATGCAGTGTATTAGAAGAAGATATGAATAAACGAATGCAATCTAAAGCAGAGAAAGAAATGAAGAAACGTCACTGTTAGATATCAAGTATCGTAATGAGGATTGGAGAGTTGAAGCAAGACTCATGCGACGGAGAATGGACCAAATCTATTACAGCTTCGACAGACTTCTAACACAGGATACTGAACATAATGATTGAAACCCAGGAGCGTGTAGTGCGAACTGTTTCACTAACAAATGAGCAGAAAGACCAAGACCAGAGGCTGTAACTTACGTGTTTATAAACGAGCCTATAAGGTTGTATGGTGTAGTGGTTCGCGTCTAGGGCTATGAATCACCGGGTTTAGGTTCGAGTCTTGTTCTGGACATCTGGCTGACAGCCAATCCAGCTCTCCTTCCTTCCCTCTAGAATCTATTGATCAAAACACACACACACACACACACACACCTTATATATATATATATATATATATATATATATATATATATATATCTTTTTTTCACACTATTCGCCCTTTTCCGCGATAGCGAGGTAGCGTTAAGAACAGAGGACTGGGCCTTTGAGGGAATATCCTCACCTGGCCCCCTTCTCTGTTCCTTCTTTTGAAAAAAAAAAAAACGAGAGGGGAGGATTTCCAGCCCCCCGCTCCCTTCCCTTTTAGTCGCCTTGTACGACACGCAGGGAATACGTGGGAAGTATTCTTTCTCCCCTATCCCCTGGGATAATATATATATATATATATATATATATATATATATATATATATATAGAGAGAGAGAGAGAGAGAGAGAGAGAGAGAGAGAGAGAGAGAGAGAGAGAGAGAGAGAGAGAGAGAGAGAGAGAGAGAGAGAGAGAGAGAGAGAGAGAGAGAGAGAGAGAGAGAGAGTCTCACATCTAGGTGCAGGCCTGCAGGTTAGAGTTTAAAATAAAGATTACATATAATGGCTTGAGAGTCTTGAGACAGTGGAGGCATGTTGTATATTGCCTACCCAAAATGCCAAGAGTTTAATTCCGACATGAACGAGAGAGGAGAAGCAGTGATGGTGAGGGGAGGAACGTTGATGGTGGTGATGGGGATCTTGGTGGTGGTGGTGATGGTGAGGGTGAGGATCTTGTTGTTGTTGCTGGTGATGGTGGTGGTGGAGAGGGGATGATAGTAGTTATAGTAGTAGTGAGGGGGATTACAGTGGTGGTGGTGGTGGAGGTGTTGGGGAGGGGGATCATGGTTGTAGTGTTGGTGGTTGGGGAGAGGTAGTGGCAGGCGGGGAGAGCATGGTGGCGGAAGAGGAGATGTGTATATGACAAGAAGAAATATATGGACAGAAGAGGGAAGGGTGTTCGGTGAGGAGGGGATCAACAGTGGTGGTGGGAGGGAGGGAGGGAGGGAGAGAGGGTGACGTGATGGTGGAAGGGAGGGTGACGTGATGATGGGAGGGGATGATACTGATAGATAAAAGGAAGACAGTGATTACTAAACTGTTAGCATTATCTATTTGTACTGAAGTGTGGGGGAGGAGGACTCATGGTGGCCCCATCTCTTGAACTTTATCATATAAATATCTTAAACTTTTGTTCACGTACAGCATTCGCAATCTCCTCACTGATGTTGCACAGAGGAGCATAAACAACAACACACAACTGAGTCCTTTAGAGGCTGTTTGAGATTGTGGCAGATACCAGGAACTTACAAAACAGTGTGGTAACAGTTAGAAGATATACAGATAATCTAAGGAGAATGACCTGCAAATTGGCGGTGTGACTATAGAGGCGCGAATGGAATAAGTCGTGAACTTGTAGCAAGATCATTCTCAAGTCTATTATCAAACGTTTTGTTTTCAACCAATAACTGGGAAATCATGTCATATGTTAACAGCTATATTAAAGAACAATTACCTCGCCATATTCGAAGTAAAACGTTTGCCCATGAGTTTGTATCCATTACTGCCAGTGAAATTAAACGGATTAAGTGTTATGTTAGATCAAGATTATCAAAGCATTTTATAATTTTGAATCCTTCTGTGATATTATCCCTGGGGATAGGGGAGAAAGAATACTTCCCACGTATTCCCTGCGTGTCGTAGAAGACGGCTAAAAGGGGAGGGAGCGGGGGGCTGGAAATCCTCCCCTCTCATTTTTAATTTTCCGAAAGGAGGAACAAAGAAGGGGGCCAAGTAAGGATTTCCCTCAAAGGCTCAGACCTCTGTTCTTAACGCTACCTCACTAACGTGGGAAATGGCGAATAGTATGAAAAATAAGAATAAATATATATATATATATATATATATATATATATATATATATATATATATATATATATATATATATATATATATATATATATATATATATATATATATATATATATATATATATATATATATATATATATATATATATATATATGAGAAAGAGAACTGTTCCTAACACTAGCCCTTGTGGCTTGACCATTAACCACAGCTTTGTTTACAGCCAGTCAATCAATATCCTATCCACGGAAGTACAAACTTATCAATACCTTGTGACTTGAGTCTTGCTAGTATCCCCCGATACGGACCTTTATCGAACGTTTGTAAGAGCTAGATAGTTGACTGATATAACAAAAGTTCCTTGACTAGTTTACCATTACGGTATCAGGTTGCTCCTCTTTTGCATATTTCGAAGCACTCTTTACCGCTGACATAATCCAACTGGATTAAAACCTTGAAGGTTACGATCAAATCGCCTTATACTCTTTTCGCTTCTGTGATAGGTAACTTTAAAGCTTGTAATCTCCCCTGTAACTCTTAGCTTTCCTTATTCAAATTCCATCTTTGTTGCTCTCTTTTGGACCTTCTCTCTAGTTTTCGGAGCTTTTTTAAGTTTGATGACCACACTCGAGGATCATATTCTAGGTTTGTCCTCATGTATGCTACGAATAGTTAACAGAACATTTCCTTATCCATGTAACTGCATGCGATTCTGCTGTTTGCCAATAGGTAGTTTTAGTTCCTTAAAGAGAAGTTCTGACGATAGGTTAGGTAGAATGTCGACTCCATCTCACACATACATTCCTGCAGCTTATTTCTTGTTAGATGATATTCAGACAGATGGCGTCTCTCACTGTGTCCCATCCTCTTTACTTTGCATTTACTTTGGATGAAAACCTAACAGCTATATGTTGCAGGAAGTTAGGAGTCTGTCGAGTTCCCCCTCGTAAGTCCATATAATCCTCATCATTTTCTAGTTTTATTATGTCCCTCTCATCACTTACAAACATATCCAGGTATGAGACCAGTCCTTTAAGGAAGTCATTTTCATAGGTTAAGAGGAACAATGATCCAACGATACAGCCCCACAAGACGCCACTGGTGACTCCAACTCATGCTGAGAAGTCTCTTAAGTAAGGTCTCTTTTGTTCCATTAATTTCTATCCATGGAAGAAGGATTTTCCCCCATATTCTTGCATAAAGATAGAGAGCCTAACTAACCGCATTTGTGAGTGTCAAATGCTTTCTTGCAGGATAACAGACGGTCTACCTATCTGTCTATTTGTTAGAAAAAAAAAATTAGTTCAATCTCTCGTAGATGTCGAGGGAATTTGTCGTTTATGACTTCCTCTCTTTGATTCTACGTTTTCTTTTTTCCAACTACTCTTTCGATTTGCTTTCTTATTACTACTTCCAGCGTTTTACAGACTTCTCTTTTCCAACTGCTCTTTCGATTTGCTTTCTTTCTACTTTTTCCAGTGTTTTACAGACTATACTCAGCAGAGAGGCATGTCTGTAGTTCAACACAATTTTCCGGCCTTCTTTCTTAAAGACTAGGGTGACACTTGTTTTCTTCCACTCCCCTGGCTCTACACCCTTCTCCAGAAACATATTGAACAGTATTTCAAGCAACCTGTCAACTGTATCTGCATACTTCTTTAGCATGTACGTGGGGACAAGGCCCCATGATATTCTGTTTATGATTTCTTCTTTTTCATAGAAATTTCAGTGTTTTCAATTCGCCGTTGTTTGTGTTGAGGCTACAGTGTCTTCGACTGGGAAAACGCTTCTGAAGTTGTCGTTCAGCATCTGGCATGTCTTTTCGTCATCTTGTACGAATCTTCCTTCTGAATCCCATTGTCTGACCAGCTTATCTTTAACCAACAGTTTACTCCTGACAAATTTAGAGAGAAATTTGGATTACGTCCTTCCTCGTACCTTCTTCGTCCGTAATTTTCTTTTCATCTTTTCTCTCTTCCTCTATTCTTATGTTGCTATACTTATTCCATTCTGTCTTATACCATTCAGACGCTGGCTGGCTGTTGTGTTATTCACATTTCTTCCAAAGTACATTCCTAAGCATTTTTTCAATAGGTATCTTTTATAGAACGATTTATCTCTCTTTTTTACGAATGCCACTCACTTTGATGCTCTTTCGTTGTAGATTCTGTATAACCTTCCCTAACATTGATCCTTGCCAAGGCTATGGAACTCCACTTTCCGTTTAATGTATCCAAAAAAAAAATGCTCAGATCCCTGGAAAATCCACGATTATGCCTCTTCTTCCAGCGTAGTTTCCTCTTTTATCATGTCTTTCCTATACACGTGATCAAATTTAAGGACTATATGATCACTTTTATCAGTTGGCATATCTTACCTTTAATTTTCAGATTCCTCATCACTTCTGTATGTGTAAAGATAAGGCTTAGTGATAATGATGAGTCTTTTCCTCCTTTATCAGTGTATTCAGTATGAGACAAGTACAGGAGGCTTTCTTATATACTCCTAGAACTTATGTTTCTGTGACTCGGTCTCCAGTCTTATCAAAATTCTCATTAACAGTAAATGAGTTGCTGCTTCCTGCATTATTTTACCTACTCCCTCATTGTTATCCTTGTGTGCAAATCTTTCTCACATTACTCTTCACGTTATGTACTGTGTGAATGGGTCATCTGCCAATCCTTCCTGAGACTTGAGACTGTCTCTTATTTGCTTCCTTTACATCATAACCTGCATTTGGCTTGTCTTCAGACTCTAGTTGTGTTTTTCGTCAGTACTTCCTGTTGCTCCACTCTAGGTGGAGTGAGTATTCTGGTGGATTCTTGACTGTGTTTGATTACAGGGAAGCAGATGTAGGGTGTTTAGGCAAGATGGTAAGCCAGATGAATAATGGAAAGCGGTTTAGTGAGGAGATAAAATGTGGCAAGGTGGGTTGATTGCAAGGTTGTCAGTGTTTCAATGTCCCCCAGATCCCTGTTTTTTCTGCACCAGCCAATACCCTCTGCTTCCGTCGCTCAGGCCCTTAATATCCTCCTGTTCCGTGCCTGCTAATGTGAACAGTCTCTGTCTCATGTTATGTTATCTGTCTCAGATACATACAGAGAAGACCTTCCTGTCCTTTTCTGCTGATGTTAAATGCTTCTTCTTTCCTTCATTTCCTACATTTACGTTCCTTCAGTCACGTTGATTTTACTTTTATCATGTTTGCTATTTTTCACATTCCTAATTTCCATTTCCATGTAATGAAATTTATCATGATTTCGTGTTCAGTTCCTCAGTTTCATAATTTTTCATCCATTCGTTGCAGCTTCTGATCCTGTTACTATATTACTAACAAAATTATCCCACTCTAATGATCCCAGCTGCTTTATAGTTAATTTCTATTTGATATTTTCTGTCTTTTCCTATATTTTTGAAATGGGTGTTCATGGGACCGACAGATAACAGAAGACCAGACGCTCTGTCATGAACCTGTTTGATGAAGGAAAGTGAAAAGAACATTAGCTTCTAATCGATATTGATCAAGAGGATAGGACAGAAAACATAAGGTTCCAATTCTAAATCATCTCCTCACGAGAGGGAAGTGGTAGGAAGTGGGGGACTTAGTGGGAAGAGGAGTCGCTGGAAGGGTAGCTGTGCAGTGGGAAGGGTAGCTGTACAGTGTGAAGGGTCATTGTGCAGTGGGAAGGGCAGCTGTACAGTGGGAAGGGTAGCTGTGCAGTGGGAAGGGTAGCTGTACAGTGGGAAGAATAGCTGTGCAGAGGGAAGGGTAGCTATACAGTGGGAAGGGTACCTGTGCTGTGGGTAGGACAACCATGGAAGGGGAGGATGCACTGGTAACGGGAACAGGTTGTGGGAAGACTAAATGTAGGTAACGGGAAATGGTTCTATAAAGCGGTTGGCTTCGAGGTGTGTGTGTGTGTGTGTGTGTGTGTGTGTGTGTGTGTGTGTGTGTGTGTGTGTGTGTGTGTATGTGTGTGTGTATGTGTGTGTGTGTGTGTGTGTGTGTGTGTGTGTGTGTGTGTGTGTGTGTGTGTGTGTGTGTGTGTGTTGTGTGTGTGTGTGTGTGTGTGTGTGTGTGTGTGTGTGTGTGTGTGTGTGTGTGTGTGTGTGTGTGTGTGTGTGTGTGTGTGTGTGTGTGTGTGTGTGTGTGTGTGTGTGTGTGTGTGTGTGTGTGTGTGTGTGTGTGTGTGAGGGAATATAATGCTAAGTCGTTAACAGGAGGGATAGACGGGACAATAGAGGGATGATGAGGCAGTAGAGGGGTGACGGGGCAGTAGAGAGGTGACGGGGCAGTAGAGGGATGACGGGGCAGTAGAGGGATGATGGGGCAGTAGAGGGGTGACGGGGCAGTAGAGGGATGACGGGGCAGTAGAAGAATGACGGGACAGTAGAGGGATGACGGGGCAGTAGAGGGTTGACGGGGCAGTAGAGGGATGATGGGGCAGTAGAGGGGTGACGGGGCAGTAGAGGGATGACGGGGCAGTTGAAGGATGACGGGACAGTAGAGGGATGATGGGACAGTAGAGGGTTGACGGGGCAGTAGAGGGATGACAAGACTGTAGAGGGATGACGGGGCAATAGAGGGATGATGGGGCAGTCGAAAAATGGGTCAGTGGAAGGATGATGGGGACTGGATGAAAAAGGTCGTGGAGGACTGGGTATGACAGGAGAACATTTTCCATATTAGATTCTTTTGTTATTGGACAGAAGGACACTCGTCAACGGTGATGGCCAGGGACCTTGTTCTATCATAATATAATATATATATATATATATATATATATATAATATATATATATTATATATTTATATATATATATAATATATATATATATATTTTAAAATTTTGGGACCCTTGAAAAATGTGTGGAAGTCGAGAACATTATCTCGAAAGCAAAAATGGGTATGTTTGAAGGGAATAAGGGGTTTCCCAACAATGTTGTATGGGGGCGAGGCGTGGGCTAGGATTAGAGTTGTGCGCAGGAGGATGGATTGGGGACCGGAATGAGATTTTTGAGGACAATGTGTGGTGTGAGGGGGTTTTGATCGGTAGTAACGTAAGGGTAAGAGAGATGTGTGGAAATAAAAAGAGCGTGTTGAGAGGCAGAAGAGGGTGTTTTAAAAAATGTTTGGGCACAGGAGAGAATGAGTGAGGAAAGATTGACCAAAAAAAGGATATATGTGTCGGAGGTGGGGGGGAACGAGGAAAAGAGGGAGACAAATTGGAGGGGGAAAGATGGAGTGAAAAGGATTTTGTGTGTCGGGGCCTGACTTTGCAGGAGGGTGAAAGGGGGAAAGGGAAATAGAGTGAATTGGAGCGTTTTGGTATACGGGGTTGACGTGCTGTCAGTGGTTTAAATTTCAAGGCATGTGAAGCGTCCGGGGTAAAACCATGGAAAGCTGTGTAGTTGTATATTTGGTGTGTGGACGTGGGAAAGTACATGTGTTTTGGGGGGGTTGGGCCATTTCTTTGTCTGTTTCCTTGCGCTACCTCGCAACCGCGGGAGACAGCGTGGAGGTATAAAAAAAAAAAAAAAAAATTATATATATTTTAAAATATAATTATATTATATATATATAAATTATTTTTTTTTTTTTTTTTTTTTATACTTTGTCGCTGTCTCCCGCGTTTGCGAGGGTAGCGCAAGGAAACAGACGAAAGAAATGGCCCAACCCCCCCCCATACACATGTACATACACACGTCCACACACGCAAAATATACATACCTACACAGCTTTCCATGGTTTACCCCAGACGCTTCACATGCCTTGATTCACTCCACTGACGCACGTCAACCCCGTATACCACATCGCTCCATTTCACTCTATTCCTTGCCTCCTTTCACCCTCCTGCATGTTCAGGCCCCGATCACACAAAATCTTTTTCACTCCATCTTTCCACCTCCAATTTGGTTCCCTCTTCTCCTCGTTCCCTACACCTCCGACACATATATCCTCTTTGTCAAACTTTCCTCACTCATTCTCTCCATGTGCCCAAACCATTTCAAATACACCCTCTTCTGCTCTCTCAACCACGCTCTTTTTATTTCCACACATCTCTCTTACCCTTACGTTACTTACTCGATCAAACCACCTCACACCACACATTGTCCTCAAACATCTCATTTCCAGCACATCCATCCTCCTGCGCACAACTCTATCCATAGCCCACGCCTCGCAACCATACAACATTGTTGGAACCACTATTCCTTCAAACATACCCATTTTTGCTTTCCGAGATAATGTTCTCGACTTCCACACATTTTTCAAGGCTCCCAAAATTTTCGCCCCCTCCCCCACCCTATGATCCACTTCCGCTTCCATGGTTCCATCCGCTGACAGATCCACTCCCAGATATCTAAAACACTTCACTTCCTCCAGTTTTTCTCCATTCAAACTCACCTCCCAATTGACTTGACCCTCAACCCTACTGTACCTAATAACCTTGCTCTTATTCACATTTACTCTTAACTTTCTTCTTCCACACACTTTACCAAACTCAGTCACCAGCTTCTGCAGTTTCTCACATGAATCAGCCACCAGCGCTGTATCATCAGCGAACAACAACTGACTCACTTCCCAAGCTCTCTCATCCCCAACAGACTTCATACTTGCCCCTCTTTCCAGGACTCTTGCATTTACCTCCCTAACAACCCCATCCATAAACAAATTAAACAACCATGGAGACATCACACACCCCTGCCGCAAACCTACATTCACTGAGAACCAATCACTTTCCTCTCTTCCTACACGTACACATGCCTTACATCCTCGATAAAAACTTTTCACTGCTTCTAACAACTTGCCTCCCACACCATATATTCTTAATACCTTCCACAGAGCATCTCTATCAACTCTATCATATGCCTTCTCCAGATCCATAAATGCTACATACAAATCCATTTGCTTTTCTAAGTATTTCTCACATACATTCTTCAAAGCAAACACCTGATCCACACATCCTCTACCACTTCTGAAACCGCACTGCTCTTCCCCAATCTGATGCTCTGTACATGCCTTCACCCTCTCAATCAATACCCTCCCATATAATTTACCAGGAATACTCAACAAATCTTATACCTCTGTAATTTGAGCACTCACTCTTATCCCCTTTGCCTTTGTACAATGGCACTATGCACGCATTCCGCCAATCCTCAGGCACCTCACCATGAGTCATACATACATTAAATAACCTTACCAACCAGTCAACAATACAGTCACCCCCTTTTTTAATAAATTCCACTGCAATACCATCCAAACCTGCTGCCTGCGGCTTTCATCTCCGCAAAGCTTTTACTACCTCTTCTTGTTTACCAAATCATTTTCCCTAACCCTCTCACTTTGCACACCACCTCGACCAAAACACCCTATTCTGCCACTCTATCATCAGGCACATTCAAAAAACCCTTCAAAATTCTCATTCCTTTCCTTCTAAAACATCACCACTACTTGTTATCCCCTCCCCAAATTTCGCCCTTCACTGAAGTTCCCATTTGCCCCTTGTTTACGAACCCCTTAATTACCTCCTTCCAGAACATCTTTTTATTTCCCTAAATTTATGATAGTCTCTCCCCCCAACTTCATTTGCCTGTTTTTTCACCTCTTCCCACCTTTCTCTTGCCCTCCGGGTCTCTTTCTTTATACTTCTCCACTCAATTGCATTTTTCCCCTGCAAAAATCGTCCAAATGCCTCTCTTTCTCTTTCACTATACTTTTCTTCTATCCCACCCCCTCACTTCCCCTTTCTAAACAGCCCCCCCCCACTCTTTTCTTTGCCAAAGCATCTTTTGGGGGAAATTTCCATCATGTTTCCCCTAAATACTCCCATTCCCCCCCCACCCCCTTACCCTTTTGTTCTACCTTTTCCCATTTGTACACAGTCTTCTGGTACTTCCCCAAACAGGTCTCCTTCCCAAGCTCACTTCCCTCTCACCACCTTCTTCCCCCCAACATATATATATATATATATATTATAATATTATATATATATATATATATTTTTTTTCATATCTTTTGGGCCATTTCCCGTGTTTGCGGGGTTAGCGTTAAGAACAGGGACTGTGCCTTTGAGGGAAATCCTAACGGGGCCCCCTTCTTGTTCCTTCTTTTGGAAAATAAAAAGAAAACGAGAGGGGGGGATTTCCAGCCCGCTCTTCCCTTTTAGTCGCCTTTTCAAACACGGGGGGATACGTGGGAAGTATTCTTTTCCCCTTTTCCCCAGGGATTAATATATATATATATATATACTATATATATATATTTTATATTATATTATATATATATATATATTTTATATATATAGATTATATATATATATATTTATATATATATATATATATATATAATATATATATATATATATATATTTTTATATTATATTATATATATATATATATATATATATATATATTATATATATATATATATATAATATATATATTATGTATGTTGTTCGCTGATGATACAGGGCTGGTGGCTGATTCATGTGAGAAACTGCAGAAGCTGGTGACTGAGTTTGGTAAGTGTGTGGAAGAAAGAAAGTTAAGAGTAAACGTGAATAAAAGCAAGGTTATTAGGTCAGTAGGGTTGAGGGTCAAGTCGATTGGGGGTGAGTTTGAATGGAGAAAACTGAGGAGTGAAGTGTTTTAGATATCTGGGAGTGGATCTGGCAGCGGATGGAACCATGGAAGCGGAAGTGGATCATACGGTGGGGGAGGGGGCGAAAATTTGGGGGGGTTTTAAGAATGTGTGGAAGTCGAGACAAAATTTTCTGGAAAGCAAAAATGGGTATGTTTGAAGGAATAGTGGTTCCAACCCAAAGTTGTAGGTTGCGAGGCGTGGGTATGGATAAAAAGTTGTGCGGGAGGATGGATGTGTGGAAATGAGATGTTTGAGGACAATGTGTGGTGTGAGGTGGTTTGATCGAGTGAGTAAACGTAAAGGGTAAGAGAGATGTGTGGAAATAAAAGAGCGTGGTTGAGAGAGCAGAAAAGGGTGTTTTGAAGTGGTTTGGGCACATGGAGAGAATGAGTGAGGAAAGATTGACCAAGGGATATATGTGTCGGAGGTGGAGGGAACGAGGAGAAGAGGGAGACCAAATTGGAGGTGGAAAGATGGAGTGAAAAGGATTTTGTGTGATCGGGGCCTGAACATGCAGGAGGGTGAAAGGAGGGCAAGGAATAGAGTGAATTGGAGCGATGTGGTATACAGGGGTTGACGTGCTGTCAGTGGATTGAATCAAGGCATGTGAAGCGTCCGGGGTAAACCATGGAAAGCTGTGTAGGTATGTATATTTGCGTGTGTGGACGTGTGTATGTACATGTGTATGGGGGGGGTTGGGCCATTTC
Organism: Panulirus ornatus; assembly: GCF_036320965.1. Classification (NCBI taxonomy): domain Eukaryota; kingdom Metazoa; phylum Arthropoda; class Malacostraca; order Decapoda; family Palinuridae; genus Panulirus; species Panulirus ornatus. Next base: position 41,856,293 of record NC_092240.1, read on the forward strand.
TTTCGTCTGTTTCCTTGCGCTACCTCGCAACCGCGGGAGACAGCGTGGAGGTATAAAAAAAAAAAAAAAAAAAATTATATATATATATATATATATATATATATATATATATATATATATATATTTTTTTTTTTTTTTTTTATACTTTGTCGCTGTCTCCCGCGTTTGCGAGGTAGCGCAAGGAAACAGACGAAAGAAATGGCCCAACCCCCCCCCATACACATGTACATACACACGTCCACACACGCAAATATACATACCTACACAGCTTTCCATGGTTTACCCCAGACGCTTCACATGCCTTGATTCACTCCACTGACAGCACGTCAACCCCTGTATACCACATCGCTCCAATTCACTCTATTCCTTGCCCGCCTTTCACCCTCCTGCATGTTCAGGCCCTGATCACTCAAAATCTTTTTCACTCCATCTTTCTCCTCGTTCCCTCCACCTCCGACACATATATCCTCTTGGTCAATCTTTCCTCACTCATTCTCTCCATGTGCCCAAACCATTTCAAAACACCCTCTTCTGCTCTCTCAACCACGCTCTTTTTATTTCCACACATCTCTCTTACCCTTACGTTACTTACTCGATCAAACCACCTCACACCACACATTGTCCTCAAACATCTCATTTCCAGCACATCCATCCTCCTGCGCACAACTCTATCCATAGCCCACGCCTCGCAACCATACAACATTGTTGGAACCACTATTCCTTCAAACATACCCATCTTTGCTCTCCGAGATAATGTTCTCGACTTCCACACATTTTTCAAGGCTCCCAAAATTTTCGCCCCCTCCCCCACCCTATGGTCCACTTCCGCTTCCATGGTTCCATCCGCTGATAGATCCACTCCCAGATATCTAAAACACTTCACTTCCTCCAGTTTTTCTCCATTCAAACTCACCTCCCAATTGACTTGACCCTCAACCCTACTGTACCTAATAACCTTGCTCTTATTCACATTTACTCTTAACTTTCTTCTTCCACACACTTTACCAAACTCAGTCACCAGCTTCTGCAGTTTCTCACATGAATCAGCCACCAGCGCTGTATCATCAGCGAACAACAACTGACTCACTTCCCAAGCTCTCTCATCCCCAACAGACTTCATACTTGCCCCTCTTTCCAGGACTCTTGCATTTACCTCCCTAACAAACCCATCCATAAACAAATTAAACAACCATGGAGACATCACACACCCCTGCCGCAAACCTACATTCACTGAGAACCAATCACTTTCCTCTCTTCCTACACGTACACATGCCTTACATCCTCGATAAAAACTTTTCACTGCTTCTAACAACTTGCCTCCCACACCATATATTCTTAATACCTTCCACAGAGCATCTCTATCAACTCTATCATATGCCTTCTCCAGATCCATAAATGCTACATACAAATCCATTTGCTTTTCTAAGTATTTCTCACATACATTCTTCAAAGCAAACACCTGATCCACACATCCTCTACCACTTCTGAAACCGCACTGCTCTTCCCCAATCTGATGCTCTGTACATGCCTTCACCCTCTCAATCAATACCCTCCCATATAATTTACCAGGAATACTCAACAAACTTATACCTCTGTAATTTGAGCACTCACTCTTATCCCCTTTGCCTTTGTACAATGGCACTATGCACGCATTCCGCCAATCCTCAGGCACCTCACCATGAGTCATACATACATTAAATAACCTTACCAACCAGTCAACAATACAGTCACCCCCTTTTTTAATAAATTCCACTGCAATACCATCCAAACCTGCTGCCTTGCCGGCTTTCATCTTCCGCAAAGCTTTTACTACCTCTTCTCTGTTTACCAAATCATTTTCCCTAACCCTCTCACTTTGCACACCACCTCGACCAAAACACCCTATATCTGCCACTCTATCATCAGACACATTCAACAAACCTTCAAAATACTCATTCCATCTCCTTCTCACATCACCACTACTTGTTATCACCTCCCCATTTACGCCCTTCACTGAAGTTCCCATTTGCTCCCTTGTCTTACGCACCCTATTTACCTCCTTCCAGAACATCTTTTTATTCTCCCTAAAATTTACTGATAGTCTCTCACCCCAACTCTCATTTGCCCTTTTTTTCACCTCTTGCACCTTTCTCTTGACCTCCTGTCTCTTTCTTTTATACTTCTCCCACTCAATTGCATTTTTCCCCTGCAAAAATCGTCCAAATGCCTCTCTCTTCTCTTTCACTAATACTCTTACTTCTTCATCCCACCACTCACTACCCTTTCTAAACAGCCCACCTCCCACTCTTCTCATGCCACAAGCATCTTTTGCGCAATCCATCACTGATTCCCTAAATACATCCCATTCCTCCCCCACTCCCCTTACTTCCATTGTTCTCACCTTTTTCCATTCTGTACACAGTCTCTCCTGGTACTTCCCCACACAGGTCTCCTTCCCAAGCTCACTTACTCTCACCACCTTCTTCACCCCAACATATATATATATATATATATATATATATATATATATATATATATATATATTTCTTTCATACTATTGGCCATTTCCCGTGTTTGCGAGTTAGCGTTAAGAACAGAGGACTGTGCCTTTGAGGGAAATCCTCAACTGGCCCCCTTCTCTGTTCCTTCTTTTGGAAAATAAAAAAGAAAACGAGAAGGGAGGATTTCCAGCCCCCGCTCCCTTCCCTTTTAGTCGCCTTTTACGACACGCAGGGAATACGTGGGAAGTATTCTTTCTCCCCTGTCCCCAGGGATAATATATATATATATATATATATATATATATATATATATATATATATATATATATATATATATATATATATAGATATATATATATATATATATATATATATATATATATATATATATATATATATATATATATATATATATATATATTTATATATATATATATATATATATATATATATATATATATATATATATATATATATATATATATATATATGTATGTTGTTCGCTGATGATACAGGGCTGGTGGCTGATTCATGTGAGAAACTGCAGAAGCTGGTGACTGAGTTTGGTAACGTGTGTGGAAGAAGAAAGTTAAGAGTAAACGTGAATAAAAGCAAGGTTATTAGGTACAGTAGGGTTGAGGGTCAAGTCGATTGGGAGGTGAGTTTGAATGGAGAAAAACTGGAGGAAGTGAAGTGTTTTAGATATCTGGGAGTGGATCTGGCAGCGGATGGAACCATGGAAGCGGAAGTGGATCATACGGTGGGGGAGGGGGCGAAAATTCTGGGGGCCTTGAAGAATGTGTGGAAGTCGAGAACATTATCTCGGAAAGCAAAAATGGGTATGTTTGAAGGAATAGTGGTTCCAACAATGTTGTATGGTTGCGAGGCGTGGGCTATGGATAGAGTTGTGCGCAGGAGGATGGATGTGCTGGAAATGAGATGTTTGAGGACAATGTGTGGTGTGAGGTGGTTTGATCGAGTGAGTAACGTAAGGGTAAGAGAGATGTGTGGAAATAAAAAGAGCGTGGTTGAGAGAGCAGAAGAGGGTGTTTTGAAGTGGTTTGGGCACATGGAGAGAATGAGTGAGGAAAGATTGACCAAGAGGATATATGTGTCGGAGGTGGAGGGAACGAGGAGAAGAGGGAGACCAAATTGGAGGTGGAAAGATGGAGTGAAAAAGATTTTGTGTGATCGGGGCCTGAACATGCAGGAGGGTGAAAGGAGGGCAAGGAATAGAGTGAATTGGAGCGATGTGGTATACCGGGGTTGACGTGCTGTCAGTGGATTGAATCAAGGCATGTGAAGCGTCTGGGGTAAACCATGGAAAGCTGTGTAGGTATATATATTTGCGTGTGTGGACGTATGTATATACATGTGTATGGGAGGGGGGGTTGGGCCATTTCTTTCGTCTGTTTCCTTGCGCTACCTCGCAAATGAGGGAGACAGCGACAAAGTATAATAATAAAAAAAAATAAATATATATATATATATATATATATATATATATATATATATATATATATATATATATATATATATATATATATATATATATATATATGAACTCTATCATAAGCCCTCTCTCGACCCATGAATGCTACATACAAATACATTTCTTCTAAGTATTTCTCACATACATTTTTCAAAGCAAACACCTGATCCACACATCCTCTACCACTTCTGAAACCACATTGCTCTTCCCTAATCTGATGCTCTGTACATGCCTTCACCCTCTCAATCAATACCCTCCCATATGATTTCCCAGGAGTACTAAACAAACTTATACCTCTGTAATTTAAACACTCACCTTTATCCCCTTTGCCTTTGTACAATGGCACAATGCATGCATTCCGCCAATCTTCAGACACTTCACCATGAGTCATACATATATTGAATATCCTCACCAACCAGTCAACAACACAGTCACCCCCCTTTTTTAATAAATTCCTCTGCAATACCATCCAAACCCACCCACCTTGTCGGCTTTCATCTTCGGCAAAGCTTTTACTACCTCTTCTCTGTTTACTAAATCATTCTCCCTAACCCTCCTACTTCTCACATCATCTCGACCAAAACACCCTATATCTGTCACTCTATCATCAAACACATTCAACAAACCTTTAGAATACTCACTCCATCTTCTCACATCACCACTATTTGTTATTACCTCCCCATTAGCCCCCTTCACCGATGTTCCCATTTGTTCTCTTGTCTTACACACTTTATTTACCTTCTTCCAAAACCTCTTTTTGTTCTCCCTGAAATTTAACGATACTCTCTCACCTCAACTCTAATATGCCCTCTTTTTCACCTCTTGTGCCTTTCTCCTGACCTTCTGCCTCTTTCTTCTATACATCTCCCAGTCATTTGCCCACCTCCCACCTTTCTCATGCCATAGGCATCTTTTGCGCAAGCCGTCACTGCTTCCCTAAATACATCCCATTCCTCCCCCACTCCCTTTACGTCATTTGCTCTCATCTTTTTCAGTTCTGCACTCAGTCTCTCCTGGTACTTCCTCACACAAGTCTCCTTTCCAAGCTCATTTAGTCTTACCACTCTCTTCACCTCAGCATTCCCTCTTCTTTTCTGAAAACCTCTACAAATCTTCACCTTCGCCTCCACAAGATAATGATCAGACATCCCTATAGTTGCCCCTCTCAGCACATTAACATCCAAAAGTCTCTCTTTCACTCTCCTATCAATTAACACGTAATCCAACAATGCTCTTTGGCCATCTCTCCTACTTACATGCGTATACTTATGTATATTTCTCTTTTTAAACCAGGTATTCCAGATCATCATCCTTTTTCAGCACACAAATCTACAAGCTCTTCACCATTTCCATTTACAACACTGAACACCCCATGTATACCAATTATTCCCTCAACTGCCATGTTACTCACCTTCGCATTCAAATCACCCATTACTATAACCCGGTCTCGTGCATCAAAGCTGCTAACACACTCACTCAGCTGCTCCCAAAACACTTGCCTCTCATGATCTTTCTTCTCATGACCAGGTGTATAGGCATCAGTAATCACTCATCTCTCTCTATCCACTTTCAGTTTTACCCATATCCATCTAGAGTGTAATGTCTTCCTCTCTACAACATACTCCCAGAACTCTTGCTTCAGGAGTAGTGCTACTCCTTACTTTGCTCTTGTCCTCTCACCATCCACTGACTTTACTCCGAAGACATTCCGAAACCACTCTTCCCCTTTACCCTTGAGCTTCGTTTCACTCAGAGCCAAAACATCCAGGCTCCTTTCCTCAAACATACTACCTATCTCTCCATATTTCTCATCTTGGTTACATCCACACACATTTAGATACCCCAATCTGAGTCTTCGAGGGGGATGACCACTCCCTGCATGACACCTGTTTCCCCTTTCAGAAGGTTAAAATACAAGGAGGAGAGGGTTTCTATGCCTCCACTCCCGTTCCCTTTAGTCGCCTTCTACGACATGCAGGGAATGCTTGGGAAGTATTTTTTCTCCACTATCCTAGGGGATATAAATGGGTTTGTTAGGGAGGTAAATTCAAGAGTTTTGGAGAGAGGGCCAAATATGCAGTTTGTTGTGGATGAGAGGGCTTGGGAAGTGTCAGTCGTTGTTCGCTGATGATACATCACTGGTGGCTGATTCGGGTGAGAAACTGCAGGAGCTCGTGACTGAGTCTGATAAAGTGTTTGAAAGAAGAAAGCGAGAGCAGATGTGAATAAGAGCAAGGTTATTAGGCTCAGTAGGGTTGAGGGACAAGTCAATTGGGAGGTAAGTCTGAATGGAGAAAAACTGGAGGAAGTGAAGTGTTTTAGATATCTGGGAGTGGATTTGGCAGCGGATGGAACCATGGAAGCGGAAGTGAATCATAGGGTGGAGGAGGGGGCGAATGTTTTGGGAGCGTTGAAGAATATGTGGAAGGCGAGAACGTTATCTCGAAGAGCACAAATGGGCATGTTTGAAGGAATAGAGGTTCCAGCAATGTTATATGGTTGCAAGGCGTAGGCTATAGATACGATTGTGCGGAGGAGGGTGATGTGTTCGAAATGAAATGTTTGAGGACAATATGTTGTGTGAGGTGGTTTGATCGAGTAAGTAATGAAAAGGGAATAAAAAGAGTGTGGTTTCGAGAGCAGGAGAGGGTATATTGAAATGGTTTGGTCACATGGAGAGAATGAGTGACGAAAGATTGATGAGCAGGAGAGGGTATACTGAAATGGTTTGGTCGCATGGAGAGAATGAGTGAGGAAAGATTGATAAAGTGGATAAATATGTCAGAGGTGGAGGGAACGAGAAGAAGTGTGAGACCAAATTAGAGGTGGAGGGATAGAGTGAAAAAGTTTTTGAATGATAGGCGCCTCAACATACAGGAGGGTGAAAGTCGTGAAAGGAACAGAGTGAATTAGAACGATGTGGTATACTCGGGTGGACGTGCTGTCATTGGATTGAACTAGGGCATGTAAAGCATCTGGGGTAAACCATGGAAAGTTTTGTGGGGGCTTGGATGTGGAAAGGGAGCTGTGGCTTCGGTGCATTACACATGACAGCGAGAAACTGAGTGTGAATGAATGTGGCCTTTGTCGTCTTTTCCTAGTGCTACCTCGCGCGTGCGCGCGGGAGGAGGGGGGTGCCATTTCATGTTTGGCGGGATGGCGACGGAAATGGATTTATACATACAAACATGTGTATAAATGTATATGTCTAAGTATGCATATGTATTCATACGTGAAATGTATAGGTATGTATATGTGCGTGTGTGGGCGTATATGTTTATACATGTGTATGTGGGTGGGTTGGGCCATTCTTTTGTCTGTTTCCTTGCGCTACCTCGCTAACGCGGGAGACAGCGACAAAGTATGATAGATAAATATGATATATCCCTAGGGATAGGGAAGAAAGAATACTTCCCACGCATTCCTCACGTGTCGTAGAAGGCGACTAAAGGGGACGGGAGCGGAGGGCTGGAAACCCTCCCCTCCATGCATTTTAAATTTCTAAAAGGGGAAACAGAAGAAGGAGTCACGCGGGGAGTGCTCATCCTCCTGGAAGGCTCAGACTGGGGTGTCTAAATGTGTGTGGATGTAACAAAGATGAGAAAAAAGGAGAGATAGGTAGTATGTTTGAGGAAAGAAACCTGGATGTTTTGGTTCTGAGTGAAACGAAGTTCAAGGATAAAGGGGAAAAGTGGTTTAGGAATGTCTTGGGAGTAAGTCAGGGGTTAATGACAGGACAAGAGCAAGGGAAGGAGTAGCACTACTTAAACAGTAGTGGTGGGAGTATGTGATAGAGTGTAAGAAAGTAAACTCTAGATTGATATTGGTAAAACTGAAAGTGGATGGAGAGAGATGGGTGATTATTGGTGCATATGCACCTGGGCATGAGAAGAAAGATCATGAGAGGCAAGTGTTTTGGGAGGAGCTGAGTGAGTGTGTTAGTAGTTTTGATGCACGAGACCGGGTTATATTGATGGGTGATTTTAATGCAAAGGTGAGTAATGTGGCAGTTGAGGGAATAATTGGTGTACTTGGGGTGTTCAGGGTTGTAAATGGGAATGATGAAGAGCTTGTAGATTTATGTGCTGAAAAAGGATCGGTGATTGGGAATACCTAGACAAAAAGAGAGATATACATAAGTATACATGTGTAAGTAGGAGAGATGGTCAGAGAGCGTTATTGGATTACGTGTTAATCGATGGGCGCGCAAAAGAGAGGCTTTTGGAAGTTAATGTGCTGAGAGGTGCAACTGGAGGGATGCCTGATCATTATCTTGTGGAGGGGAAGGTGAAGATTTGTAGAGGTTTTCAGAAAAGAAGAGAGAATGTTGGGGTGAAAAGAGTGGTGAGAGTAAGTGAGCTTGGGAAGGAGACTTGTGTGAGGAAGTACCAGGAGAGACTGAGTACAGAATGGAAAAAACTGAGAACAAGGGAAGTAAGGGGAGTGGGGGAGGAATGAGATGTATTTAGGGGAGCAGTGATGGCTTGCGCAAAAGATGCTTGTGGCATGTGAAGCGTGGGAGGTGGGCAGATTAGAAAGGGTAGTGAGTGGTTGGATGAAGAAGTAAGATTATTAGTGAAAGAGAAGAGAGAGGCATTTGGACGATTTTTGCAGGGAAATAATGCAAATGAGTGGGAGATGTATAAAAGAAAGAGGCAGGAGGTCAAAAGAAATTTGCAAGAGTTGAAAAAGAGGGCAAATGAGAGTTGGGATGAGAGAGTATCATTAAACTTTAGGGAGAATATAAATATGTTTTGGAAGGAGGTAAATAAAGTGCGTAAGACAAGGGAACAAATGGGAACTTCAGTGAAGGGGGCTAATGGGGAGGTGATAACAAGTAGTGGTGATGTGAGAAGGAGATGGAGTGGGTATTTTGAAGGTTTGTTGAATGTATTTGATGATAGAGTGGCAGATATAGGGTATTTTGTTCGAGGTGGTGTGCAAAGTGAGAGTGTTAGGGAGAAAGATTTGGTAAACAGATAAGAGGTAATAAAAGCTTTGTGAAAGATGAAAGCCGGCAAGGCAGCGGGTTTGGATGGTATTGCAGTGGAAGTTATCAAAAAAGGGGGTGAGTGTATTGTTGACTGGTTAATAAGGTTATTTAACGTATGTGTGACTCATGGTGAGGTGCCTGAGGATTAGCGGAATGCTTGCTTAGTGCCATTGTACAAAGGCAAAGGGGATAAAAGTGAGTGCTCAAATTACAGAGGTATAAGTTTGTTGAGTATTCCTGGGAAATTATATGGGAGGGTATTGATTGAGAGGGTGAAGGCATGAACAGAGCATGAGATTAGGGAAGAGCAGTGTGGTTTCAGAAGTGGTAGAGGATGTGTGGATCAGGTATTTGCTTTGAAGATTGTATGTGAGAAATACTTAGAAAAGCAAATGGATTTGTATGTAGCATTTATGGATCTGGAGAAGGCATATGATAGAGTTGATAGAGATGTTCTGTGGAAGGTATTGAGGATATATTATGTGGGAGGCAAGTTGTTAGAAGCAGTGAAAAGTTTTTATCGAGGATGTAAGGTATGTGTACGTGCAAGAAGAGAGGAAAGAGATTGGTTCTTAGTGAATGTAGGTTTGCGGCAGGGGTGTGTGATATCTCCATGGTTGTTTGATTTATTTATGGATGGGGTTGTCAGGGAGGTGAATGCAAGAGATTTGGAAAGAGGGGCAAGTATGCAGTGTGTTGTGGATGAGAGAGGTAGGGAAGTGAGTCAGTTGTTGTTCGCTGATGATACAGCGCTGGTGGCTGATTCGTGTGAGAAACTGCAGAAGCTGGTGACTGAGTTTGGTAAAGTGTGTGAAAGAAGAAAGTTGAGAGTAAATGTGAATAAGAGCAAGGTAATTAGGTACAGTAGGATTGAGGGACAAGTCAATTGGGAGGTAAGTTTGAATGGAGAAAAAACTGGAGGAAGTGAGGTGTTTTAGATATCTGGGAGTGGATTTGGCAGAAGCTGGAACCATGGAAGCAGAAGTGAATCATAGGGTGGGGGAGGGGAGGGGGAGGGGCGAAAGTTCTGGGAGCGTTAAAGAATGTGTGGAAGTCGAGAACATTATCTCGGAAAGCAAAAGTGGGTATGTTTGAAGGAATAGTGGTTCCAACAATGTTATATGATTGCGAGGCATGGCATATGGATAGAGTTTTGCGGAGGAGGGTGGATGTGCTGGAAATGAGATGTTTGAGGACAGTATGTGGTGTGAGGTGGTTTGATCGAGTAAGTAATGATAGGGTAAGAGAGATGTGTGGTAATAAAAAGAGTGTGGTTGAGAGAGCAGAGAGGGTGTTTTGTAATGGTTTGGTCACATGGAGAGAATGAGTGAGGAAAGATTGACCAAGAGGATATATGTGTCAAACGTGGAGGGAATGAGGAGAAGTGAGAGACCAAACTGGAGGTGGAAGAATGGAGTGAAAAGGATTTTGAGTGATCGGGGCCTGAACATGCAGGAGGGTGAATGGCGTGCAAGGAATAGAGTGAATTGGAACTATGTGGTATACCGGGGTGGACGGGCATGTGAAGCGTCTTGGGTAAACCATGTAAAGTTCTGTGCGGCCTGGATGCGGAAAGGGAGCTGTGGTTTCGGCGTATTATTACCTGACGGCTAGAGACTGAGTGTGAACGAATGTGGCCTTTGTTGTCTTTTCCTAGCGCTACCTCGCGCACATGAGGGGGGAAGGGGGCTGTTATTTCATGTCTGGCGGGGTGGCGATGGGAATGAATAAAGGCAGACAGTATGTAATATGTACATGTGTATATATATATATATATATATATATATATATATATATATATATATATATATATATTTTTTTTTTTTTTTTTTTGCTTTGTCGCTGTCTCCCGCGTTTGCGAGGTAGCGCAAGGAAACAGACGAAAGAAATGGCCCAACCCACCCCCATACACATGCCTTGATTCAATTCACTGACAGCACGTCAACCCCGGTATACCACATCGCTCCAATTCACTCTATTCTTTGCCCTCCTTTCACCCTCCTGCATGTTCAGGCCCCGATCACACAAAATCTTTTTCACTCCATCTTTCCACCTCCAATTTGGTCTCCCTCTTCTCCTCGTTCCCTCCACCTCCGACACATATATCCTCTTGGTCAATCTTTCCTCACTCATTCTCTCCATGTGACCAAACCATTTCAAAACACCCTCTTCTGCTCTCTCAACCACGCTCTTTTTATTTCCACACATCTCTCTTACCCTTACGTTACTTACTCGATCAAACCACCTCACACCACACATTGTCCTCAAACATCTCATTTCCAGCACATCCATCCTCCTGCGCACAACTCTATCCATAGTCCACGCCTCGCAACCATACAACATTGTTGGAACCACTATTCCTTCAAACATACCCATTTTTGCTTTCCGAGATAATGTTCTCGACTTCCACACATTCTTCAAGGCTCCCAGAATTTTCGCCCCCTCCCCCACCCTATGATCCACTTCCGCTTCCATGGTTCCATCCGCTGCCAGATCCACTCCCAGATATCTAAAACACTTCACTTCCTCCAGTTTTTCTCCATTCAAACTCACCTTCCCAATTGACTTGACCCTCAACCCTACTGTACCTAATAACCTTGCTCTTATTCACATTTACTCTTAACTTTCTTCTTTCACACACTTTACCAAACTCAGTCACCAGCTTCTGCAGTTTCTCACATGAATCATCCACCAGCGCTGTATCATCAGCGAACAACAACTGACTCACTTCCCAAGCTCTCTCATCCCCAACAGACTTCATACTTGCCCCTCTTTGCAAAACTCTTGCATTCACCTCCCTAACAACCCCATCCATAAACAAATTAAACAACCATGGAGACATCACACACCCCTGCCGCAAACCTACATTCACTGAGAACCAATCACTTTCCTCTCTTCCTACACGTACACATGCCTTACATCCTCGATAAAAACTTTTCACTGCTTCTAACAACTTGCCTCCCACACCATATATTCTTAATACCTTCCACAGAGCATCTCTATCAACTCTATCATATGCCTTCTCCAGATCCATAAATGCTACATACAAATCCATTTGCTTTCTAAGTATTTCTCACATACATTCTTCAACGCAAACACCTGATCCACACATCCTCTACCACTTCTGAAACCACACTGCTCTTCCCCAATCTGATGCTCTGTACATGCCTTCACCCTCTCAATCAATACCCTCCCATATAATTTGCCAGGAATACTCAACAAACTTATACCTCTGTAATTTGAGCACTCACTCTTATCCGCTTTGCCTTTGTACAATGGCACTATGCACGCATTCCGCCAATCCTCAGGCACCTCACCATGAGTCATACATACATTAAATAACCTTACCAACCAGTCAACAATACAGTCACCCCCTTTTTTAATAAATTCCACTGCAATACCATCCAAACCTGCTGCCTTGCCGGCTTTCATCTTCCGCAAAGCTTTTACTACCTCTTCTCTGTTTACCAACTCATTTTCCCTAACCCTCGCACTTATATATATATATATACATATATATATATATATATATATATATATATATATATATATATATATATATATATATATATATATATATATATATATATATATACTATCCCTGGGGATAGGGGAGAAAGAATACTTCCCACGTATTCCCTGCGTGTCGTAGAAGGCGACTAAAAGGGGAGGGAGCGGGTGGCTGGAAATCCTCCCCTCTCGTTTTTTTAAAATTTTCCAGGGGAAGGAGCGGAGGGGGGGGCCGGGTGAGGATTTTCCCTGCGGGGCCCAGTCCTCTGTTCTTAACGCTACCCCGCAGGCGCGGGAGATGGCGAATAGTATGAAAAAAAAAAAAAAAAAATATATATATATATATATATATATATATATATATATATATATATATATATATATATATATATATATATATATATATATATTTGTATACATATATATTTGAATATATATATATATATATATTGTAACCAAGATGTGTAACCAAGATGTGAAAAAAGGAGAGATAGGTAGTATGTTTGAGGAAAGGAACCTGGATGTTTTGGCTCTGAGTGAAACGAAGCTCAAGGGTAAAGGGGAAGAGTGGTTTGGAAATGTCTGGGGAGTGAAGTCAGGGGTTAGTGAGAGGACAAGAGCAAGGGAAGGAGTAGCAATACTCCTGAAACAGGAGTTGTGGGAGTATGTGATAGAATGTAAGAAAGTAAATTCTCGATTAATATGGGTAAAATTGAAAGTTGATGGAGAGAGGTGGGTGATTATTGGTGCATATGCACCTGGGCATGAGAAGAAAGATCATGAGAGGCAAGTGTTTTGGGAGCAGCTGAATGAGTGTGTTAGCGGTTTTGATGCACGAGACCGGGTTATAGTGATGGGTGATTTGAATGCAAAGGTGAGTAATGTGGCAGTTGAGGGAATAATTGGTATGCATGGGGTGTTCAGTGTTGTAAATGGAAATGGTGAAGAGCTTGTAGATTTATGTGCTGAAAAAGGACTGATGATTGGGAATACCTGGTTTAAAAAGCGAGATATACATAAGTATACTTATGTAAGTAGGAGAGATGGCCAGAGAGCGTTATTGGATTACGTGTTAATTGACAGGCGTGCGAAAGAGAGACTTTTGGATGTTAATGTGCTGAGAGGTGCAACTGGAGGGATGTCTGATCATTATCTTGTGGAGGCTAAGGTGAAGATTAGTATGGGTTTTCAGAAAAGAGGAGTGAGTGTTGGGGTAAAGAAGGTGGTGAGAGTAAGTGAGCTTGGGAAGGAGACCTGTGTGGGGAAGTACCAGGAGAGACTGTGTACAAAATGGAAAAAGGTGAGAACAATGGAAGTAAGGGGAGTGGGGGAGGAATGGGATGTATTTAGGGAATCAGTGATGGATTGCGCAAAAGATGCTTGTGGCATGAGAAGAGTGGGAGGTGGGCTGTTTAGAAAGGGTAGTGAGTGGTGGGTTGAAGAAGTAAGAGTATTAGTGAAAGAGAAGAGAGAGGCATTTGGACGTTTTTTGCAGGGAAAAAATGCAATTGAGTGGGAGAAGTATAAAAGAAAGAGACAGGAGGTCAAGAGAAAGGTGCAAGAGGTGAAAAAAAGGGCAAATGAGAGTTGGGGTGAGAGACTATCAGTAAATTTTAGGGAGAATAAAAAGATGTTCTGGAAGGAGGTAAATAGGGTGCGTAAGACAAGGGAGCAAATGGGAACTTCAGTGAAGGGCGTAAATGGGGAGGTGATAACAAGTAGTGGTGATGTGAGAAGGAGATGGAATGAGTATTTTGAAGGTTTGTTGAATGTGTCTGATGACAGAGTGGCAGATATAGCGTGTTTTGGTCGAGGTGGTGTGCAAAGTGAGAGGGTTAGGGAAAATGATTTGGTAAACAGAGAAGAGGTAGTAAAAGCTTTGCGGAAGATGAAAGCCGGCAAGGCAGCAGGTTTGGATGGTATTGCAGTGGAATTTATTAAAAAAGGGGGTGACTGTATTGTTGACTGGTTGGTAAGGTTATTTAATGTATGTATGACTCATGGTGAGGTGCCTGAGGATTGGCGGAATGCGTGCATAGTGCCATTGTACAAAGGCAAAGGGGATAAGAGTGAGTGCTCAAATTACAGAGGTATAAGTTTGTTGAGTATTCCTGGTAAATTATATGGGAGGGTATTGATTGAGAGGGTGAAGGCATGTACAGAGCATCAGATTGGGGAAGAGCAGTGCGGTTTCAGAAGTGGTAGAGGATGTGTGGATCAGGTGTTTGCTTTGAAGAATGTATGTGAGAAATACTTAGAAAAGCAAATGGATTTGTATGTAGCATTTATGGATCTGGAGAAGGCATATGATAGAGTTGATAGAGATGCTCTGTGGAAGGTATTAAGAATATATGGTGTGGGAGGCAAGTTGTTAGAAGCAGTGAAAAGTTTTTATCGAGGATGTAAGGCATGTGTACGTGTAGGAAGAGAGGAAAGTGATTGGTTCTCAGTGAATGTAGGTTTGCGGCAGGGGTGTGTGATGTCTCCATGGTTGTTTAATTTGTTTATGGATGGGGTTGTTAGGGAGGTAAATGCAAGAGTCCTGGAAAGAGGGGCAAGTATGAAGTCTGTTGGGGATGAGAGAGCTTGGGAAGTGAGTCAGTTGTTGTTCGCTGATGATACAGCGCTGGTGGCTGATTCATGTGAGAAACTGCAGAAGCTGGTGACTGAGTTTGGTAAAGTGTGTGGAAGAAGAAAGTTAAGAGTAAATGTGAATAAGAGCAAGGTTATTAGGTACAGTAGGGTTGAGGGTCAAGTCAATTGGGAGGTGAGTTTGAATGGAGAAAAACTGGAGGAAGTGAAGTGTTTTAGATATCTGGGAGTGGATCTGTCAGCGGATGGAACCATGGAAGCGGAAGTGGATCATAGGGTGGGGGAGGGGGCGAAAATTTTGGGAGCCTTGAAAAATGTGTGGAAGTCGAGAACATTATCTCGGAAAGCAAAAATGGGTATGTTTGAAGGAATAGTGGTTCCAACAATGTTGTATGGTTGCGAGGCATGGGCTATGGATAGAGTTGTGCGCAGGAGGATGGATGTGCTGGAAATGAGATGTTTGAGGACAATGTGTGGTGTGAGGTGGTTTGATCGAGTAAGTAACGTAAGGGTAAGAGAGATGTGTGGAAATAAAAAGAGCGTGGTTGAGAGAGCAGAAGAGGGTGTTTTGAAATGGTTTGGGCACATGGAGAGAATGAGTGAGGAAAGATTGACCAAGAGGATATATGTGTCGGAGGTGGAGGGAACGAGGAGAAGAGGGAGACCAAATTGGAGGTGGAAAGATGGAGTGAAAAAGATTTTGTGTGATCGGGGCCTGAACATGCAGGAGGGTGAAAGGAGGGCAAGGAATAGAGTGAATTGGAGTGATGTGGTATACAGGGGTTGACGTGCTGTCAGTGGAGTGAATCAAGGCATGTGAAGCGTCTGGGGTAAACCATGGAAAGCTGTGTAGGTATGTATATTTGCGTGTGTGGACGTGTGTATGTACATGTGTATGGGGGGGGGGTAGGGCCATTTCTTTCGTCTGTTTCCTTGCGCTACCTCGCATACGCGGGAGACAGCGACAAAGTATAAAAAAAAAAAAAAAATATATATATATATTTATATGTATATATATATATATATATATATATATATATATATATTATATATATATATATATATATATATATATATATATATATATATATATATATATATATATACATATATATATATATATATATATATATATATATATATATATATATATATATATATATATATATATATATATATATATATATATATATATATATATATATATATATATATATATATATATATATATATGTCTGTGTGTGTATATATATGTACACGTTGAGATGTATAGGTATGTATATTTGCGTGTGTGGACGTAATGTATATACATGTGTATGTGGGTGGGTTGGGCCATTCTTTCGTCTGTTTCCTTGCGCTACCTCGCTATATATTTGTGTGTGTGCGTGTGTGTGTGTGTGTGTGTGTGTGTAGAGTTGGCAGCAGGTGGTAACGAGTCTGAAACTTTTTAGTGCGTTGAAGAAGAGCAAAGATATATATTTGTGAAGAATGAGATGTAAATGAGCAAATGGGAAATGGTCCAGTGTGTAGAGAGACTGAGTGAAGAGTGGCAATAGGGTGAGAATAAGTGAAAATGAGGGATTGAGAAAGGAGTTGATGGTACTCAAGAAGTCACTGCTTAGACATGCTGGTGAAGTGTGTGGCGTGTCGACGGTGCAATATGGATATATGAGGAAGGGTAGTGAGCAGTGGAACGAGGAATTTGAATCGCCAGTGAGAGGAGAAACGGTGTTTAGACAGTCCCTGCAGTGAACACGTGCAAACAACTGGGAGGAGTACAAAAGAGGCAAAGAGAAAGGCACAGAAGGAAAAGAGGGTAAGTGAAAGATGGAGGTAAGAGCACACTAATTAAACTTCAGAGAATAAGAAAATGTTTTGGCAGGAGGTGAAGAGAATAACAAGAAAACAGATGAAGTTGAGAATGAAAGGAGGAGTTGAGAAGCAGCAATAGGCAAAAATGATATAATGAGGAGATGTAGCGTTTTTAATGAGGTGACATGCATTGCGAGTCACAGCAAATGTGATTAGAAAATAAGAGGAAGCCTTAAATGCCTTGCATAAGATGGAGGATGGCAAACTGGCAGAAGAGGGAAGGATTAGCGTTGAATTTCTCAGAGATGGGATTGGTACTGCAACTGACTGGTTAGCCAGGTTGTTCGATGGTCAATAGTGAGGTGCCACAGGACTCAAAATGTATGTACATTGCCTTTATGTAGGAACAGAGAGAAAAAAATCAGTGCTCGAGTTACGCAGATATGCTTCTGCAAGGTGCATGTGAAATTTTTGTTACGAGCTTTGTGGCGTTGACAGAGCATCAGAATGAGGAGGAACAACAGAGCTTCAAATGTGGGATTGGATGTGTGAGCCAGATGTCTGCTTTGAGGTATTATCTGAGAAATACCTAAAGAAAGAATAGGATTTAGATATGGCATATTTGGATCTAGAGAAGGTATATGAAAAGGACTGACATAGGTATTTTGTGAATGATGCCATGAGTATATGGACTGGGAGGAAGGCTACTAAGTGCGGTGAGGAGCTTTTACCAGAAGAGAAAGGTGTATATGGGGGATGCCGGTGGAGGTGAGTCTGTGTTAAGAATATGTGACGCCAGCCTGGCTGCTCTATCTGTTCCTGGACTGGATGATGAGAGAAATAAATGCAAGGGTCTCAGAGAGAAGAGCAGGTCCACAGTGTGCTAGGATGTGAGTGAAGAGGGAGGAAGGGGAAGGGGAGGGAGGAATCAGGTTAATCAGATACTGTCTACTGATGACACGACTCTAGTGGCATTTCACTTTTTGCCCTTCTGTATTGAATTTCTCCTGGCATTTCTTCGCACAAGTTTCTTTTCGAAGCTCACTTACTTCATCTATTCTCTTCTCACATAACGCTTCCACTTTCCTAAAAACTTCCACAAATCTTCACCCTCGTCTCCATAAGGCAATGATCAGA
>NC_092240.1:41879308-41911808 GCF_036320965.1 Panulirus ornatus
TTTTCTGTCTATTTATCTTCGTTTTTCACTATTTACCTCAACTTCCTTGCAGTTCGTTTGTACTGGCACTCTTCCCACTGTTGCTGTACCATTTCCCTCTATGCCCATTTAGTATAAGTGTCTTTCTTCTATTATTCTTTGTTTGATCAGCGTTCATAACATTAGCTGTTCACTCTTATTGTAGAAGAAACGCTTATCCTTGTTGTACTTCAGCTGTTCTGTGACTGATTATAGTAAATGTTTCCACAAGTGGAAAGAAATAGTAACTTTGTTTTCTTCTGTCTGTCTTCAGAGGATTCTCTCTCTCTCTCTCTCTCTCTCTCTCTCTCTCTCTCTCTCTCTCTCTCTCTCTCTCTCTCTCTCTCTCTCTCTCTCTCTCTCTCTCTCTCTCTCTCTCTCTCTCTCTTTTTATCTCTCTCTCTATATCTATCTATATCTCTCTCTCTCTCGTCATCCTGAACATCTGGCGAATTATCCCTGACTTCTACATAGGTATAACCATTGTCAATATAGAATCCGCTAAAACCCAGATCATTACAAACGTGCGTCTTGTTGTATAAGCAGTAGTAGCTGTTGTAGAAATAGTAGAAGCAGTAGTAGTACTTCTATCAATAGTAGTAGTGGTAGAAGTAGCAGCAGTCCTATGAATCACAACGTGTGGAGACTTTCCTTTGTCAATATTTACGGAAAGAAAATAAGAAAACATGTGAAAGTACAGTGTCAGTGTGTCACGAGACGGTAGGTCGGGTCGTGGTAGTGGGTCACGAGACGGTAGGTCGGGTCGTGGTAGTGGGTCACGAGACGGTAGGTCGGGTTGTGTCAGTGGGTCACGAGACGGTAGGTCGGGTCATGGCAATGGGTCACGAGACGGTAGGTCGGGTCATGGCAGTGGGTCACGAGACGGTAGGTCGGGTCATGACAATGGGTCACGAGACGGTAGGTCGGGTCATGGCAGTGGGTCACGAGACGGTAGGTCGGGTCATGACAATGGGTCACGAGACGGTAGGTCGGGTCATGGCAATGGGTCACGAGACGGTAAGTCGGGTCATGGCAATGGGTCACGAGACGGTAGGTCGGGCCATGACAATGGGTCACGAGACGGTAGGTCGGGTCATGACAATGGGTCACGAGACGGTAGGTCGGGTCATGGCAATGGGTCACGAGACGGTAGGTCGGGTCATGACAATGGGTCACGAGACGGTAGGTCGGGTCGTGTCAGTGGGTCACGAGACGGTAGGTCGGGTCATGACAATGGGTCACGAGACGGTAGGTCGGGTCATGGCAATGGGTCACGAGACGGTAGGTCGGGTCATGACAATGGGTCACGAGACGGTAGGTCGGGTCATGGCAATGGGTCACGAGACGGTAGGTCGGGTCATGACAATGGGTCACGAGACGGTAGGTCGGGTCATGACAATGGGTCACGAGACGGTAGGTCGGGTTGTGGCAGTGGGTCACGAGACGGTAGGTCGGGTCATGGCTTTCGACAGGTCAGGATCAAGACAAGTGTTGCACAGGTACTATGCAGGTTCAGTGTGGGGTTAGTCTTGTCCTTTATAAGGGTAGACTAAAGCAGAACCATCAAAAAAAGTTCAGTTTCACGTATGTAGGAAGAGTCAAAATTCAAACTTTATAAAGTTCACACGGAAGACTTGCATGTTTCTTTCGTTCACATCCTGGATCATAAATATGTTCAAAAATGCCCAGTAAGTGCTGGAGAATATGAACATTTTAAAGTTCACTGAGACTTACCTGTGTATTACTGAACAACGTATGACGGCAGACTTGCCTATGCATCGGGGAGTTGCAAAGTTCAAAGTTCATCCGGATCCAGATGCCGATTATTAATGAGTCATACGTAAATATTGAGGCAACTGAAATGTCCAATATTGCTCTACCATTTCATGCAATATTGCTAATAGATTTAATAATGAAAATCAGTTAATTACCTATAGACCTATGGCAAAAAAATAACTTTTTCCATGTAGTCAATAAGGTCAAGTCTGTTGAATACATCGCTTGGTAATCACATTTCTTTAATTATGTATATTTTCCTTCGTCTTCTTGACTTGTGATCGAGACAGAGTTTGTCAAACACGACGTGATCCCCTACACTGCCGGAAGGAAGAGAATTGTAGACCATTAAAGTGTTGAATATATGGTCAGTGATGAAGATCTATGTCATGAAATAGTTGATAGACGTTTCAAAATCAACTTCATGGCTGAGTCAAAAGAAATGAGGGTAAAGAAGGGGGAGGCTAAAGAGGAACGGTGAAAACGTTAACATCTTCAGCGTTACGAAAACGTATGAAACCTGAAGGTGATGTAGACGACATGACCGCTCCCCTGCAACACCCAGGAAGGTGTCTGGTGTGAGCAGAAGGTGTAGTAGTGAGGGGAAACGCTGCCAGGCACGAGGAACACACAGAGGCAGGTTCAGTAACATCCCAACCAGTCCAGTGGTTCCCCGTGGGGTTAATGTCGGCGGAGACCAGAGAGGAAAGGAGGAGGATGGTATGTTAGGCGACGGTGTTCAGAGAGCAACGGCAGCGTAGGGGAGACATCTTTAACCTTACCTTTCAGCAAGACGGTAGGACCCTTGAGCAGGACGGTATGGCTTTTGGGTATGATGGTCGAGGCTTCGACCCGAACCTAAAGGGTTACTTCAAAGGACACGTGGGCCATCTCGGCCAGAGGAGGCGCCGTGTGCCTTAGTCCTCAGGTCCAGAGGTTATGTATTTCTTTGGCTGGGAGGTGGGAGGTGAGGAGGTGGGGTTGGGGGGTGCACATTGATCTGCTCTTCAAGCCACAGTCGTGAACGGCTAGTGTCGTTGTTGACAAGAAGATAGATTAGTGAGCATGAAGGCCATGCAGAAAGCGTCAGAGATAAAGGAGATAAGTTATATGAAGAAAATGGGTAGCGACCGTTCAACGGGAACCTGTTTTATAGACTCTCCGTTCAGATGAAATGGGATGGGAAAACTCTCTCGCTGTGTCTCCTCTTCATTTAATCTCCTGATATATATATATATATATATTTATACATATATATATATATATATATATATATATATATATATATATATATATATATATATATATATATATATATATATATATATATATATATATATATATATATATTCTTTCAAACTATTCACCATTTCCCACGTTAGCGAGGTAGCGTTAAGAACAGAGGACTGAGCCTTTGAGGGAATATCCTCACCCGGCCCCCCCCTCTGTTCCCTCTTTTGGAAAATTAAAAAAAGAATGATGAGAGGGGAGGACTTCCAGCCCCCCGCTCCCTCCCCTTTTAGTCGCCTGCGACACGCAGGAACACGTGCGAAGTATTCTTTCTCCCCTATCCCCAGGGATATATATATATATATATATATATATATATATATATATATATATATATATATATATATATATATATATATATATATAACCCTGGAGATAGGGGAGAAAGAATACTTCTCACGCATTCATCACGTGTCGTAGAAAGCGACTCAGTGTGATGGGAGCGGGAGGCTAGAAACCCTCCCCTCCTTGTATTTCAACTTTCTAGAAGAGGAAACAGAAGAAGGAGTCGTGGGGAATGATCTTCCTCGAAGGCTCAGATTGGGGTGTCTAAATGTGTGTGGATGTAACCAAGATGAGAAAAAAGGAGAGATGGGTAGTATGTTTGAGGAAAGGAACCTGGATGTTTTGGCTCTGAATGAAACGAAGCTCAAGGGTAAAGAGGAAGAGTGGTTTGGGAATGTCTTGGGAGTAAAGTCAGGGGTTGGTGAGGGGACAAGAGCAAAGGAAGGAGTAGCACCATTCCTGAAGCCGGAGCTGTGGGAATATGTGAGTGTAAGAAAGTAAATTCTAGCTTGATATGGGTAAAACATAAAGTGGATGGAGAGCGATGGGTGATTATTAGTGCCTGTGTACCTGGTCATAAGAAAAAAGATCATGAGAGGCAAGTGTTTTTGGGAGCAGCTGAGTGAGTGTGTTAGCAGCTTTGATGCTCGAGACCGGGTTATAGTGATGGGTGATTTGAATGCAATATATATATATATATATATATATATATATATTTTGGATGCCTCCACGCAATTCCCTTGTACTTTGGCATCCCCAAAGTGGCATTAAGATGCCACTACTCCCCTGTAAAGGCCTTTGAAGACGCCAAAGGGGATTTAGATTAATCCTTCAATTTTCTTCTAAGATTTTGGATGCCTCCACGCAATTCCCTTGCACTTTGGCATCCCCAAAGTGGCATTAAGATGCCACTACTCCCCTGTAAAGGCCTTTGAAGACGCCAAAGGGGATTTAGATTAATCCTTCAATTTTCCTCTAAGATTTTGGATGCCTCCACGCAATTCCCTTGCACTTTGGCATCCCCAAAGTGTCATTAAGATGCCACTACTCCCCTGTAAAGGCCTTTGAAGACGCCAAAGGGGATTTAGATTAATCCTTCAATTTTCCTCTAAGATTTTGGATGCCTCCACGCAATTCCCTTGCACTTTGGCATCCCCAAAGTGGCATTAAGATGCCACTACTCCCCTGTAAAGGCCTTTGAAGACGCCAAAGGGGATTTAGATTAATCCTTCAATTTTCCTCTAAGATTTTGGATGCATCCAAGCAATTCCCTTGCACTTTGGCATCCCCAAAGTGGCATTAAGCCTTCACTCCTGCCTGCAGTAGCATGCTTTCCGACATGTTTCATGAGCTCCTCTTCGCCAACGGAACTACCTTGGCCCACCAGTGATGCTACTACGTTTGTGAATCAAGAACCATTGCAACACAAACCTCGCCAGGTGGTAGAGTGTCCCGCAGTGTATCGAGACAGACTTCCCCAGAACTTTTTTAAAGGGGAAGTAAATGTTTATAGTTGTGTTACTGGAGTGATAGTTTTCATACATGGTGCTTTGACAAGAAAATAGTGAAATTGGAAAAAATGTAGCTTAGATATTGAAGCTTATTGATACAGTGGTCAAATTGATGAAAACTACTATTGACGTTTGTGTAAATAAATTATACATTTCCTTTTTCCATAGCCAGAGGTTGAACCATTATGTGACATCCATTTTTTCATTGCATTTCAAGCTAGAAGTTTCAGTTTTCTAAATTGTTTCTTACATTTTTCATATGTATATATGTATGAGTGTGTGTGTGTATATGTGCGTATGTATGTGTGTGTGTATGTGTACATATATTATCCCTGGGGATAGGGGTGAAAGAATACTTCCCACGCATTCCTCGCGTGTCGTAGAAAGCGACTAGAGGGGACGGGAGCGGGGGGCCAGAAATCCTCCCCTCCTTGTATTTTTTTAACTTTCTAAAATGGGAAACAGAAGAAGGAGTCACGCGGGGAGTGCTCATCCTCCTCGAAGGCTCAGATTGGGGTGCCTAAATGTGTGTGGATGTAACCAAGATGTGAAAAAAGGAGAGATAGGTAGTATGTTTGAGGAAAGGAACCTGGATGTTTTGGCTCTGAGTGAAACGAAGCTCAAGGGTAAAGGGGAAGAGTGGTTTGGGAATGTCTTGGGAGTAAAGTCAGGGGTTAGTGAGAAGACAAGTGCAAGGGAAGGAGTAGCAATACTCCTGAAACAGGAGTTGTGGGAGTATGTGATAGAATGTAAGAAAGTAAATTCTCGATTAATATGGGTAAAACTGAAAGTTGATGGAGAGAGATGGGTGATTATTGGTGCATATGCACCTGGGCATGAGAAGAAAGATCATGAGAGGCAAGTGTTTTGGGAGCAGCTGAATGAGTGTGTTAGTGGTTTTGATGCACGAGACCGGGTTATAGTGATGGGTGATTTGAATGCAAAGGTGAGTAATGTGGCAGTTGAGGGAATAATTGGTATACATGGGGTGTTCAGTGCTGTAAATGGAAATGGTGAAGAGCTTGTAGATTTATGTGCTGAGAAAGGACTGATGATTGGGAATACCTGGTTTAAAAAGCGAGATATACATAAGTATACTTATGTAAGTAGGAGAGATGGCCAGAGAGCGTTATTGGATTACGTGTTAATTGACAGGCGCGCGAAAGAGAGACTTTTGGATGTTAATGTGCTGAGAGGTGCAACTGGAGGGATGTCTGATCATTATCTTGTGGAGGCTAAGGTGAAGATTTGTATGGGTTTTCAGAAAAGAAGAGTGAATGTTGGGGTGAAGAGGGTGGTGAGAGTAAGTGAGCTTGGGAAGGAGACTTGTGTGAGGAAGTACCAGGAGAGACTGAGTACAGAATGGAAAAAGGTGAGAACAATGGAAGTAAGGGGAGTGGGGGAGGAATGGGATGTATTTAGGGAATCAGTGATGGATTGCGCAAAAGATGCTTGTGGCATGAGAAGAGTGGGAGGTGGGTTGATTAGAAAGGGTAGTGAGTGGTGGGATGAAGAAGTAAGAGTATTAGTGAAAGAGAAGAGAGAGGCATTTGGACGATTTTTGCAGGGAAAAAATGAAATTGAGTGGGAGATGTATAAAAGAAAGAGACAGGAGGTCAAGAGAAAGGTGCAAGATGTGAAAAAAAGGGCAAATGAGAGTTGGGGTGAGAGAGTATCATTAAATTTTAGGGAGAATAAAAAGATGTTCTGGAAGGAGGTAAATAAAGTGCATAAGACAAGGGAGCAAATGAGAACTTCAGTGAAGGGCGCAAATGGGGAGGTGATAACAAGTAGTGGTGATGTGAGAAGGAGATGGAGTGAGTATTTTGAAGGTATGTTGAATGTGTTTGATGATAGAGTGGTAGATATAGGGTGTTTTGGTCGAGGTGGTGTGCAAAGTGAGAGGGTTAGGGAAAATGATTTGGTAAACAGAGAAGAGGTAGTAAAAGCTTTGCGGAAGATGAAAGCCGGCAAGGCAGCAGGTTTGGATGGAATTGCAGTGGAATTTATTAAAAAAGGGGTGACTGTATTGTTGACTGGTTGGTAAGGTTATTTAATGTATGTATGCCTCATGGTGAGGTGCCTGAGGATTGGCGGAATGCGTGCATAGTGCCATTGTACAAAGGCAAAGGGGATAAGAGTGAGTGCTCAAATTACAGAGGTATAAGTTTGTTGAGTATTCCTGGTAAATTATATGGGAGGATATTGATTGAGAGGGTGAAGGCATGTACAGAGCATCAGATTGGGGAAGAGCAGTGTGGTTTCAGAAGTGGTAGAGGATGTGTGGATCAGGTGTTTGCTTTGAAGAATGTATGTGAGAAATACTTAGAAAAGCAAATGGATTTGTATGTAGCATTTATGGATCTGGAGAAGGCATATGATAGAGTTCATAGAGATGCTCTGTGGAAGGTATTAAGAATATATGGTGTGGGAGGCAAGTTGTTAGAAGCAGTGAAAAGTTTTTATCGAGGATGTAAGGCATGTGTACGTGTAGGAAGAGAGGAAAGTGATTGGTTCTCAGTGAATGTAGGTTTGCGGCAGGGGTGTGTGATGTCTCCATGGTTGTTTAATTTGTTTATGGATGGGGTTGTTAGGGAGGTGAATGCAAGAGTTTTGGAAAGAGCGGGAAGTATGAAGTCTGTTGGGATGAGAGAGCTTGGGAAGTGAGTCAGTTGTTGTTCGCTGATGATACAGCGCTGGTGGCTGATTCATGTGAGAAACTGCAGAAGCTGGTGTCTGAGTTTGGTAAAGTGTGTGAAAGAAGAAAGTTAAGAGTAAATGTGAATAAGAGCAAGGTTATTAGGTACAGTAGGGTTGAGGGTCAAGTCAATTGGGAGGTGAGTTTGAATGGAGAAAAACTGGAGGAAGTAAAGTGTTTTAGATATCTGGGAGTGGATCTGGCAGCGGATGGAACCATGGAAGCGGAAGTGGATCATAGGGTGGGGGAGGGGGCGAAAATTCTGGGAGCCCTGAAGAATGTGTGGAAGTCGAGAACATTATCTCGGAAAGCAAAAATGGGTATGTTTGAAGGAATAGTGGTTCCAACAATGTTGTATGGTTGCGAGGCGTGGGCTATGGATAGAGTTGTGCGCAGGAGGATAGATGTGCTGGAAATGAGATGTTTGAGGACATGTGTGGTGTGAGGTCGTTTGATCGAGTAAGTAACGTAAGGGTAAGAGAGATGTGTGGAAATAAAAAGAGCGTGGTTGAGAGAGCAGAAGAGGGTTTTTTGAAATGGTTCGGGCACATGGAGAGAATGAGTGAGGAAAGATTGACCAAGAGAATATATGTGTCGGAGGTGGAGGGAACGAGGAGAAGAGGGAGACCAAATTGGAGGTGGAAAGATAGAGTGAAAAAGATTTTGTGTGATCGGGGCCTGAACATGCAGGAGGGTGAAAGGAGGGCAAGGAATAGAGTGAATTGGAGCGATGTGGTATACCGGGTTGACGTGCTGTCAGTGGATTGAATCAAGGCATGTGAAGCGTCTGGGGTAAACCATGGAAAGCTGTGTAGGTATGTGTATTTGCGTGTGTGGACGTATGTATATACATGTGTATGGGGGTGGGTTGGGCCATTTCTTTCGTCTGTTTCCTTGCGCTACCTCGCAAACGCGGGAGACAGGGACAAAGCAAAAAGAAAAAAAAAAAAATATATATATATATATATACATATATATATATATATATATATATATATATATATATATATATATATATATATATATATATATATATATATATAGCTGGGAACGCTAACTGCATTATTTGTTCTATGAAAAGTTTGCGTTGTTATGCATTGTATTCGTGTTCATATACCTCCACGTTTGACATTGTT
This sequence comes from Panulirus ornatus, assembly GCF_036320965.1. NCBI lineage: Eukaryota > Metazoa > Arthropoda > Malacostraca > Decapoda > Palinuridae > Panulirus > Panulirus ornatus. Next base: position 41,888,023 of record NC_092240.1, read on the forward strand.
CTGGAAAATTGCTAACTACTGGTAATGTGAGCTTGATCGGATGTGATTGGTGCAGACCACTTTGCTCATGGATATGAGATGAAGGGTATTCGATTACTCGTATTTTACCAGTCATTTCCGCAACAGGGGCGATCATAGTAAAGTGGTAAGTGTTTCCAGCTACCATGCGAAGATCCGGGTTTGAATCCTTGCTGTTGCAGAGTATTATGCGATATCTATATCTATCTATCTATCTATATATACATATATATATATATATATATATATATATATATATATATATATATATATATATATATATATATATATATATATATATATATATATATATATATATATATATATATATATATATATATATATCACTTTGGTTGATTTCGTAAGTGTAAAGAGAATTACAAATTTAGCTTCTGCTCAGCTGTCATCATCTGCTTAACTGTCAGCTCCTGTCAAATGCCAACTTTTCTTAATTGCTTCATTGTCGAGTTTTTTCAACTGTCAGCTTCTATTAACTGCTTCACTGTCAATTTCTGTCACTCGTTACATCTGTTAGCCAAGACATCGGAAAGCGTAAGTTACCGTGACTACCATATAGCCATACAGAAATCTTCAGATTTTCGAGGCTTTCATACATCTATGTAGCTAGACTAAGCTATAGAGAGCCCCAGTGTGACGCAAGTTATCTTTCGTCTTTAGATAAATCTCACCGCAACACTAGAGACGCTTAAGCTATAAATAGAAACCCAGTGTAACACGAAAAAGCTCAAGCTTATATAAGACCTCATCGTAATACTAGAGAGCTCATGCTATGAGGAAAGACATTGTAACATTAGAAATCCTAAGCTATAGATTAACCCATCGTAACTCTAAAGGGCTTTAGACTGTAACAGATATCCAACTTAACTCTAAAAAGCCGAAGTTATAAAGACACACTATTCCAACACTGGAGATCTCAAAGCTGTAAAATATACCCATCTTAAGTATATTAAGCTTCAATAGCTGTGCAGAAGCCCCATTGAAATGAAGTCCTTCATAAAGCATAAGAGGTTCATGCACAGGCTTGGTAACAATGTGGGAATCAGAGAGAAAATATCCCAGATCCAGACCAAGACTTGAGGTTTACTAGGGTCGCCTCGTTAGTTGACGCCAGGGCAACAGATGTGAAGGTAATAAGGTGAGGGCGAACAACTGCAGCCTTGTTACACCCACGATAAATCTCATCAGTAAGGAAGGGAGACAATTGTCTGAAACAGTTATGACAGAATAACTGTGAGTTGAGGGCGTTTTATTCTCATTTTTTCTCCAGCTTTGGTCTCATCCGGCAAGAAGAGGGTCATTGTCTCTGACATGAGGATCAGGAGATACTGTTGTGGATAAGATTCACATCATCTTGGGTGCCACACCAACTGTTGTCCTCCTCTTCTGTCTGGAGATGAAGAGCCGTATCAACTGTAGCGGTGGAGAGAATCGTGATGTCTTGGTACAGAGATGGCGTAGGCGATGTCAGAGACAGCCACGATCATAAGGTACTCACTTGACGACAGACGAGAGAGATACAAGATATTGGTGAAAATGTGGATACCTTAAGAAAGATAAAACAGAGTCGTATGAACAGATGAATACGATGAGTTTGTCTTAAGGATATTGATGTTTACGAATGAGTGTGTGTGTTTGTATGTGTGTGTGTGTGTGTGTGTGTGTGTGTGTGTGTGTGTGTGTGTGTGTGTGTGTGTGTGTGTGTATGTGTGTGTGTGTGTGTGTATGTATGTGTGCGTGTGTGTGTGTGTGTGTGTGTGTGTGTTGTGTGTGTGTGTGTGTGTGTGTATCTGTTCTGTGTGAGATTATTTGCCTAAGTACTGGTATACGTACATATGAGTGTTTCTGGATGATCGTGTTCATGCGTATGCCTAAGTATGTTTCCCTATGTAATGGGTGCCTTACTTCCATATGATCATGACGGTTGTGAGCAACATCTGTCCACTTTCCTGTCCCTCAGGCCCTACCTGTCCATCACCAATCTCCAGTACACAAGGCAGAGCCGATATATCGTGTATTCCCATTACTGAGCAGGATCACATCCGTCTTTAAACCAAATATTCATTTACCGCCATTAAAACCTGTGGGTATATTCACTGCAAACGATAATAGACATTTTCCTGTTATATCAGTTCAAAACATTTGCTTGCTGGCGTTCCGTTTGCATCAATATTCCGAGGAGAATATTGGGATATTTGGTCCAAATATGTTTGTTTACTGAGCTAGCCAACCATCCAGGCAGCTGCTCTGACACAACTTAAATCCCTGCATGTCTGTTTTGTTTTTTCGTTTGTCACTAACAGCGTACCAGGTTCCAGTCCGTTGTTGAAATAATGATATATACCAGTATTATATAAGAGATGAGTTTACAAGGGATAGGAATAGCTGGAATATGTGAACACACACACACACACACACACACACACACATATATATATATATATATATATGTATATATATATATATATATATATATATATATATATATATATATATATATATATATATATATATATATATATATATATATATATATATCTTTCTTTCAAACTATTCGCCATTTCCCGCATTAGCGAGGTAGCGTTAAGAACAGAGGACTGGGCCTTTGAGAGAATACCCTCACCTGGCCCAATTCTCTGTTCCTTCTTTTGGAAAATTAAAAAAAAAACGAGAGGGGAGGATTTCCAGCCCCCCGCTTCCTCCCCTTTTAGTCGCCTTCTACGACACGCAGGGAATACGTGGGAAGTATTCTTTCTCCCCTATCCCCAGGGAAAATATATATATATCTATACCTATATATTCATATATATCTTTTTTTCTTTTAAACTATTCGCCATTTCCCGCATTAGCGAGGTAGCATTAAGAACAGAGGACTGGGCCTTTGAGGGAATACCCTCACCTGGCCCAATTCTCTGTTCCTTCTTTTGGAAAATCAAAAAAAAAAAAAAAAACGAGAGGGGAGGATTTCCAGCCCCCCGCTCCCTCCCCTTTTAGTCGCCTTCTACGACACGCAGGGAATACGTGGGAAGTATTCTTAATCCCCTATCCCCAGGGATATATATATATATATATATATATATATATATATATATATATATATATATATATATATATATATATATATATATATATATATATCAGTATATGCTGGGAGCAAGTTTTCTTTAATGCACATACAAATGAATATGACAGCAAAGTGATTGATGAAGTCTGATGATGTACTACAACAATCCGAAAACACGTTCGCTCGTCATGAGCAACAATATAGTAGGTCGCTCTGGAAGTTTGAATCGTACCGATGTGGCATATGAATACCGATACAATACTGGGAACTGTCAGCCCCACCACATAAACTACATTGGACATACAACCTACACCCTGAGCCGCCGCCTCTCGCTCCACTTACAAGAAGGTGGAATCAAACATCATGAACTAAATCATGGAACGAGACTAACGAGGAAGATTATAGTGAATAACACCAAAACCATTCCTTGTTGCAGTAATGGAGGAGACTACAGATATTATAAGCCATTTACACTAGAGAGAAAACACCTATCATCAACATCCAGAGAAACATGCCTACTGCCATACAGTTCTTTGATGGCCCGCCAATAGAACTTAGACGGATAGGACACGTCACTGACGCCGCAAGCTACTGAGTCCGCCATTGCTGGACGGTAGGAACGTGGCCCTGGGCTACGAAGGCTAGAGAGAATTAGACGAGCCCAACCTGACCTCAACTCCGCATCCAGACAGTAACGGTCTCGCTTAGCCCTACTTAGTGTATCAAGTGATGGACTTTCTATATTCCTACCACGTGTAATATTGTTCTTCTGTGTTTTTTGTCAACTGTAACTTTTTCTATATTCGTTTCATATGTTGTATTTAGATTGTAACTCACACTACCCTTCATGATATTATCAATTGTCTCTCTTTTAGCGTTTTCCCATATTCTTATGTGCTATGTGCTGTTTCACCCGAGTGTTTTTACATTTTGTTTGCGTTTTTTCACGTCATATCCAAGTTTTCTGACGCAGTTTTTCTCTCTTTTTGTACATTCCTGATGATGCCTCGTTAAAGGCGAAAGCCATTTCCCGCGCTAGCGAGGTAGCATTAAGAACAGGGGACTGGGCCTTCGAGGGAATATCCTCACCTGGCCCTCTTCTCTGTTCCTTCTTTTGGAAAATAAAGAAAAGAAAACGAGAGGGGAGGATTTCCAGCCACCCGATCCCTCCCCTTTTAGTCGCCTTCTACGACACCCAGGGAATACGTGGGAAGTATTCTTTCTTCCCTATCCCCAGGGATATATATATATATATATATATATATATATATATATATATATATATATATATATATATATATATATATATATATATATATATATATATGAAGGTTCACGTTCCTATGCACTTTGTTCGTATTCATATACCTCCGCGTTGTGCAGTTAGGTTCGGTAAAATGCTATCTGCTGGCTATGTGCGCCTGTTGGGAAATGTCCGGTGTAGACCCCGTTGCTCACCAACGTGAGACGAAGGGTATTCGAGTACATAGTATTCGAATAGTTATTTCCTATTAGCCAGGCCCACATCCTAGCGGTAGCATTCCCGCCTGTGGCACAGGGGTCCCGGGTTCGATCCTGGCTGTTGGAGGTTTGTATGTTCTATGAAGGTGCGCGTTCCTATGCACTTTGTTCGCATATATGTATGTGTGTGTGTGTGTGTGTGTGTATGAGTGGATGGGGCATAAGAGAAATTTGTGGCAATAAAAGGAGTTTGGTTGAGGGAGCAGAGGAGGATGTGTTGAAATGGATAGAACATATGGAGAGAATGATTGCGGAAAGATTGAAGAAGAGGATATATGTGTCAGAGGTGGAGGGAACAAGGAGAATAGGGAGACCAATTTAGAGGGGGAAGGATGCCGTGAAAAAAGTTTTGAGCCATCGTAGCCTGGACATACAGGAAGATGAAAGGCGTGCAAGGAATAGAGTGAATTGGAACGATGTGGTATACAGGGTTCGACATGTTGTCAATGGACTGAGACCAGGGCATGTGAAACGCCTGGGGTAAACCATGGAATGTTCTGTTGGGCCTGGATGAGGATAGGGAGTTGTGGTTTCACTGCGTTGCACATGACAGCGAGAGACTGAGCGTGAGCGAATGTAGCCATTTTTGCTGTTTTCCTGGCGCTACCTAGCTAAAGCAGGGGGTAGCGATGCTGTTTCCTGTGGGGCGGAGTAGCGCCAGGAATGGATGAAGGCAAGCAATTATGAATGTATACATGTGTATATACGCATATGTCTGTGTATGTGTATGTACATATGTAGGTCTTGATATGTATATGTTTGTGTAAGTATATGTGCGTGTTTGGGCAAAGGTTCTGGGAGCGTCGAAAAATGTGTGGAAGGCGAGAACGTTATCCAGGAGAGCAAAAATGGGTAAGTTTGAAGGAATAGTGATTCCAACAATATGTTATATGGTTGCGAGGCACGGGCTACAGATGGGGGTGGATGTGTTAGGAATGAAATGCTTCAGGACAATATGTGGTGTGAGGTGGTTTGATCGAGTAAGTAATGAAATGGTAAGCGAGATGTGTGGTAATAAAAAGAGTGTGGTTGAGAGAGCAGAAGAGGGTGTGTTGATATAGTTTGGACACATGGAGAGAATGAGTAGGGAAAGATTGACACAGATGATATATGTGTCAGAGGTGGAAGGAAGGAGAAGCGGGAGACCAAATTGGACGTGGAAGGATAGAGTGAAAAGGATTTTAAGCGATCGGGACCTGAACATACGGAAGGGTGAACGGAGTGCAAGGAATAAAGTGAATTGGAACGATGTGGTATACCGGGGTCGACGTGCTGCCAGTGGATTGAACCAGAGCATGTGAAGTGTCCGGGTTAAACCATGGAAAGTTCTTTGGGGCCTGGATGTGGAAGGGGAGGTGTGGTTTCGGTACATTACACATGACAGCGAGAGACTGAGTGTGAACGAATGTAGCCTTTATTGTCTTTTTCTGGCGCTATCTCGTTGACGCAGAAAACAGCGGTTAAACATGATGAATATATATATATATATATATATATATATATATATATATATATATATATATATATATATATATATATATATATATTTTTTTTTTTTTTTCATACTTTTGGCCAGTTCCCGCATTAGCGAGGTAGCGTTAAGAACAGAGGACTGGGCCTTTGAGGGAATATCCTCACCTGGCCCCCTTCTCTGTTCTTTCCTTTAGTAAATTAAGAAAAAAAATGAGAGAGGAGGATTTCCAGCCTCCCACTCCCTTCCCTTTTAGTCGCCTTCTACGACACGCTGGCAATACGTGGGATGTATTCTTTCTTCCCTATCCCCAGGGATAATATATATATATATATATATATATATATATATATATATATATATATATATATATATATATATATATATATATATATATATATATTTTTTTTTTTTTTTTTTTTTTTAAACTATTCGCCATTTCCCGCGTTAGCGAGGTAGCGCTAAGAACGGAGGACTGGGCCTTTTTTGGAATATCCTCACCTGGCCCCCTCTGTTCCTTCTTTTGGAAAAAAAAACGAGAGGGGAGGATTTCCAGCCCCCCGCTCCCTCCCCTTTTAGTCGCCTTCTACGACACGCAGGGAATACGTGGGAAGTATTCTTAATCCCCTATCCCCAGGGATGATATATATATATATATATATATATATATATATATATATATATATATATATATATATATATATATATATATATATATATATATATATATATATATATATATATATATATATATATATATATATATATATATATATATATATTCAATCCACTGACAGCACGTCAACCCCGGTATACCACATCGCTCCAATTCACTCCAATCCATGCCCTCCTTTCACCCTCCTGCATGTTCAGGCCCCGATCACACAAAATCTTTTTCACTCCATCTTTCCACATCCAATTTGGTCTCCCTTTTCTCCTCGTTCCCTCCACCTCCGACACATATATCCTCTTGGTCAATCTTTCCTCACTCATTCTCTCCATGTGCCCGAACCATTTCAAAACACCCTCTTCTGCTCTCTCAACCACGCTCTTTTTATTTCCACACATCTCTCTTACCCTTACGTTACTTACTCGATCAAACCACCTCACACCACACATTGTCCTCAAACATCTCATTTCCAGCACATCCATCCTCCTGCCCTCCTGCGCACAACTCTATCCATAGCCCACGCCTCGCAACCATACAACATTGTTGGAACCACTATTCCTTCAAACATACCCATTTTTGCTTTCCGAGATAATGTTCTCGACTTCCACACATTCTTCAAGGCTCCCAGAATTTTCGCCCCCTCCCCCAACCTATGATCCACTTCCGCTTCCATGGTTCCATCCGCTGCCAGATCCACTCCCAGATATCTAAAACACTTCACTTCCCCCAGTTTTTCTCCATTCAAACTCACCTCCCAATTGACTTGACCCTCAACCCTACTGTAACTAATAACCTTGCTCTTATTCACATTTACTCTTAACTTTCTTCTTTCACACACTTTACCAAACTCAGTCACCAGCTTCTGCAGTTTCTCACATGAATCAGCCACCAGCGCTGTATCATCAGCGAACAAAAACTGACTCACTATCCAAGCTCTCTCATCCCCAACAGACTTCATACTTGCCCCTCTTTCCAAAACTCTTGCATTCACCTCCCTAACAACCCCATCCATAAACAAATTAAACAACCATGGAGACATCACACACCCCTGCCGCAAACCTACATTCACTGAGAACCAATCACTTTCCTCTCTTCCTACACGTACACATGCCTTACATCCTCGATAAAAACTTTTCACTGCTTCTAACAACTTGCCTCCCACACCATATATTTTTAATACCTTCCACAGACCATCTCTATCAACTCTATCAAATGCCTTCTCCAGGTCCATAAATGCTACATACAAATCCATTTGCTTTTCTAAGTATTTCTCACATACATTCTTCAAAGCAAACACCTGATCCACACATCCTCTACCACTTCTGAAACCACACTGCTCTTCCCCAATCTGATGCTCTGTACATGCCTTCACCCTCTCAATCAATATCCTCCCATATAATTTACCAGGAATACTCAACAAACTTATACCTCTGTAATTTGAGCACTCACTCTTAACCCCTTTGCCTTTGTACAATGGCACTATGCACGCATTCCGCCAATCCTCAGGCACCTCACCATGAGTCATACATACATTAAATAACCTTACCAACCAGTCAACAATACAGTCACCCCCTTTTTTAATAAATTCCACTGCAATACCATCCAAACCTGCTGCCTTGCCGGCTTTCTTCCGCAAAGCTTTTACTACCTCTTCTCTGTTTACCAAATCATTTTCCCTAAACCTCGCACTTTGCACACCACCTCGACCAAAACACCCTATATCTGCCACTCTATCATCAAACACATTCAACAAACCTTCAAAATACTCACTCCATCTCCTTCTCACATCACCACTACTTGTTATCACCTCCCCATTTGCGCCCTCCAGAACATCTTTTTATTCTCCCTAAAATTTAATGATACTCTCTCACCCCAACTCTCATTTGCCCTTTTTTTCACCTCTTGCACCTTTCTCTTGACCTCCTGTCTCTTTCTTTTATACATCTCCCACTCAATTGCATTTTTTCCCTGCAAAAATCGTCCAAATGCCTCTCTCTTCTCTTTCACTAATACTCTTACTTCTTCATCTCACCACTCACTACCCTTTCTAATCAACCCATCTCCCACTCTTCTCATGCCACAAGCATCTTTTGCGCAATCCATCACTGATTCCCTAAATACATCCCATTCCTCCCCCACTCCCCTTACTTCCATTGTTCTCACCTTTTTCCATTCAGTACTCAGTCTCTCCTGGTACTTCCTCACACAAGTCTCCTTCCCAAGCTCACTTACTCTCACCACCCTCTTCACCCCAACATTCACTCTTCTTTTCTGAAAACCCATACAAATCTTCACTTTAGCCTCCACAATATAATGATCAGACATCCCTGGGGTAAACCATGGAAAGCTGTGTAGGTATATATATTTGCGTGTGTGGACGCATGTATATACATATGTATGGGGGTGGGTTGGGCCATTTCTTTCGTCTGTTTCCTTGCGCTACCTCGCAAACGCGGGAAACAGCGACAAAGCAAAAAAAAAAAAATATATATATATATATCTATATATATATATATATATATATATATATATATATATATATATATATATATATATATATATATATATATATATATATATATATATATATATATATATATGTTTGAGGGAAGGAACCTGGATGTTTTGGCTCTGAGTGAAACGAAGCTCAAGGGTAAAGGGGAAGAGTGGTTTGGGAATGTCTTGGGAGTAAAGTCAGGGGTTAGTGAGAAGACAAGAGCAAGGGAAGGAGTAGCAATACTCCTGAAACAGGAGTTGTGGGAGTATGTGATAGAATGTAAGAAAGTAAATTCTCGATTAACATGGGTAAAACTGAAAGTTGATGGAGAGAGATGGGTGATTATTGGTGCATATGCACCTGGGCATGAGAAGAAAGATCATGAGAGGCAAGTGTTTTGGGAGCAGCTGAATGTGTTAGTGGTTTTCATGCACGAGACCGGGTTATAGTGATGGGTGATTTGAATGCAAAGGTGAGTAATGTGGCAGTTGAGGGAATAATTGGTATACATGGGGTGTTCAGTGTTGTAAATGGAAATGGTGAAGAGCTTGTAGATTTATGTGCTGAAAAAGGACTGATGATTGGGAATACCTGGTTTAAAAAGCGAGATATAAATAAGTATACTTATGTAAGTAGGAGAGATGGCCAGAGAGCGTTATTGGATTACGTGTTAATTGACAGGCGCGCGAAAGAGAGACTTTTGGATGTTAATGTGCTGAGAGGTGCAACTGGAGGGATGTCTGAACATTATCTTGTGGAGGCTAAGGTGAAGTTTTGTATGGGTTTTCAGAAAAGAAGAGTGAATGTTGGGGTGGTGAGAGTAAGTGAGCTTGGGAAGGAGACTTGTGTGAGGAAGTACCAGGAGAGACTGAGTACAGAATGGAAAAAGGTGAGAACAATGGAAGTAAGGGGAGTGGGGGAGGAATGGGATGTATTTAGGGAATCAGTGATGGATTGCTCAAAAGATGCTTGTGGCATGAGAAGAGTGGGAGGTGGGTTGATTAGAAAGGGTAGTGAGTGGTGGGATGAAGAAGCAAGAGTATTAGTGAAAGAGAAGAGAGAGGCATTTGGACGATTTTTGCAGGGAAAAAATGCAATTGAGTGGGAGATGTATAAAAGAAAGAGACAGGAGGTCAAGAGAAAGGTGCAAGAGGTGAAAAAAAGGGCAAATGAGAGTTGGGGTGAGAGAGTATCATTAAATTTTAGGGAGAATAAAAAGATGTTCTGGAAGGAGGTAAATAAAGTGCGTAAGACAAGGGAGCAAATGGGAACTTCAGTGAAGGGCGCAAATGGGGAGGTGATAACAAGTAGTGGTGATGTGAGAAGGAGATGGAGTGAGTATTTTGAAGGTGTGTTGAATGTGTTTGATGATAGAGTGGCAGATATAGGGTGTTTTGGTCGAGGTGGTGTGCAAAGTGAGAGGGTTAGGGAAGATGATTTGGTAAACAGAGAAGAAGTAGTAAAAGCTTTGCGGAAGATGAAAGCCGGCAAGGCAGCAGGTTTGGATGGTATTGCAGTGGAATTTATTAAAAAAGGGGGTGACTGTATTGTTGACTGGTTGGTAAGGTTATTTAATGTATGTATGACTCAAGGTGAGGTGCCTGAGGATTGGCGGAATGCGTGCATAGTGCCATTGTACAAAGGCAAAGCGGATAAGAGTGAGTGCTCAAATTACAGAGGTATAAGTTTGTTGAGTATTCCTGGTAAATTATATGGGAGGGTATTGATTGAGAGGGTGAAGGCATGTACAGAGCATCAGATTGGGGAAGAGCAGTGTGGTTTCAGAAGTGGTAGAGGATGTGCGGATCAGGTGTTTGCTTTGAAGAATGTATGTGAAAAATACTTAGAAAAGCAAATGGATTTGTATGTAGCATTTATGGATCTGGAGAAGGCATATGATAGAGTTGATAGAGATGCTCTGTGGAGGGTATTAAGAATATATGGTATGGGAGGCAAGTTGTTAGAAGCAGTGAAAAGTTTTTATCGAGGATGTAAGGCATGTGTACGTGTAGGAAGAGAGGAAAGTGATTGGTTCTCAGTGAATGTAGGTTTGCGGCAGGGGTGTGTGATGTCTCCATGGTTGTTTAATTTGTTTATGGATGGGGTTGTTAGGGAGGTGAATGCAAGAGTTTTGGAAAGAAGGGCAAGTATGAAGTCTGTTTGGGATGAGAGAGCTTGGGAAGTGAGTCAGTTGTTGTTCGCTGATGATACAGCGCTGGTGGCTGATTCATGTGAGAAACTGCAGAAGCTGGTGACTGAGTTTGGTAAAGTGTGTGGAAGAAGAAAGTTAAGAGTAAATGTGAATAAGAGCAAGGTTATTAGGTACAGTAGGGATGAGGGTCAAGTCAATTGGGAGGTGAGTTTGAATGGAGAAAAACTGGAGGAAGTGAATTGTTTTAGATATCTGGGAGTGGATCTGGCAGCGGATGGAACCATGGAAGCGGAAGTGGATCATAGGGTGGGGGAGGGGGCGAAAATTCTGGGAGCCTTGAAGAATGTGTGGAAGTCGAGAACATTATCTCGGAGAGCAAAAATGGGTATGTTTGAAGGAATAGTGGTTCCAACAATGTTGTATGGTTGCGAGACGTGGGATATGGATAGAGTTGCGCGCAGGAGGATGGATGTGCTGGAAATGAGATGTTTGAGGACAATATGTGGTGTGAGGTGGTTTGATCGAGTAAGTAACGTAAGGGTAAGAGAGATGTGTGGAAATAAAAAGAGCGTGGTTGAGAGAGCAGAAGAGGGTGTTTTGAAATGGTTCGGGCACATGGAGAGAATGAGTGAGGAAAGATTGACCAAGAGAATATATATGTCGGAGGTGGAGGGAACGAGGAGAAGAGGGAGACCAAATTGGAGGTGGAAAGATGGAGTGAAAAAGAGTTTGTGTGATCGGGGCCTGAACATGCAGGAGGGTGAAAGGAGGGCAAGGAATAGAGTGAATTGGAGCGATGTGGTATACCGGGGTTGACGTGCTGTCAGTGGATTGAATCAAGGCATGTGAAGCGTCTGGGGTAAACCATGGAAAGCTGTGTAGGTATGTATATTTGCGTGTGTGGACGTATGTATATACATGTGTATGGGGGTAGGTTGGGCCATTTTTTTCGTCTGTTTCCTTGCGCTACCTCGCAAACGCGGGAGACAGCGACAAAGCAAAAAAAGAAAAAAAAAAAAAAAAAATATATATATATATATATATATATATATATATATATATATATTTTTTTTTTTTTTTTTTTTTTTTTTCATACTATTCGCCATTTCCCGCGACAGCGAGGTAGCGCCAAGAACAGAGGACCGGGCCCCGGAGGGAACATCCCCACCTGGACCTCTCCTCTGTTCCTTCTTTTGGAAAAAAAAAAAAAAAACGAGAGGGGAGGATTTCCAGCCCCCCGCTCCCTTCCCTTTTAGTCGCCTTCTACGACACGCAGGGAATACGTGGGAAGTATTCTTTCTCCCCTATCCCCAGGGAATTTGAGCACTCACTCTTATCCCCTCTGCCTTTGTACAATGGCACTATGCACGCATTCCGCTGATCCTCAGGCACCCAACCATGAGTCATACATACATTAAATAACCTTACCAACCAGTCAACAATACAGTCACCCCCTTTTTTAATAAATTCCACTGCAATACCATCCAAACCTGCTGCCTTGCCGGCTTTCATCTTCCCCAAAGCTTTTACTACCTCTTCTCTGTTTACCAAATCATTTTCCCTAACCCTTGCACTTTGCACACCACCTCGACCAAAACACCCTATATCTGCCACTCTATCATCAAACACATTCAACAAACCTTCAAAATACTCACTCCATCTCCTTCTCACATCACCACTACTTGTTATCACCTCCCCATTTGCGCCCTACTCTGAAGTTCCCATTTGCTCCCTTGTCTTACGCACTTTATTTACCTCCTTCCAGAACATCTTTTTATTCTCCCTAAAATTTAATGATACTCTCTCACCCCAACTCACATTTGCCCTTTTTTTCACCTCTTGCACCTTTCTCTTGACCTCCTGTCTCTTTCTTTTATACGTCTCCCACTCAATTGCATTTTTTCCCTGCAAAAATCGTCCAAATGCCTCTCTCTTCTCTTTCACTAATACTCTTACTTCTTCATCCCACCACTCACTACCCTTTCTAATCAACCCACCTCCCACTCTTCTCATGCCACAAGCATCTTTTGTGCAATCCATCACTGATTCCCTAAATATATATATATATATATATATATATATATATCTGCTGGCTATGTGCACCTGTTGGGAAATGTCCGGTGTAGACCCCGTTGCTCACCAACGTGAGACGAAGGGCATTCGTGTACATAGTATTCGAATAGTTATTTCCGATTAGCCAGGCCCATAGCCTAGCGGTTGCATTCCCGTCTGTGGCACAAGGGTCCCGGGTTCGATCCTGGCTATTGAAGGTTTGTATGTTCTCTGAAGGTGCGCGTTCCTATGCACTTTGTTCGTATATATGTATGTTAGCCTGTGTGTGTATGAGTGGATGGGGTATTCTTCGTCATTTTCCTGGCGCTATCTTGCTAACGCGGGAAGCAGCGCTCAAGTATGATGAAAAAAAAGTGAAGCTTCAGCCTCACAGCAAGGCAGTTTGTAGGTGCACAGCACTACAGCAGGGCAGTAGGTAGACCCAGAGTATCACAGCAGGGCAGCAGGTAGACCCAGAGTACCACAGCAAGGCAGCAGGTAGACCTAGAGTACCACAGCAGGGCAGCAGGTAGATCCAGATTATGATTATTACAGCAGAGCAGCAGGTAGACCCAGAGTAACACAGCAGGGCAACAGGTAGACCCAGAGTATCACAGCAGGGCAGCAGGTAGATCCAGAGTACCACAGCAGGGCAGCAGGTAGATCCAGAGTACCACAGCAGGGCAGCAGGTAGACCCAGAGTATCACAGCAAGGTAACAGGTAGACCCAGAGCTTCACAGCAGGGCAGCAGGTAGACACAGAGTACCACAGCTGGGCAGCAGGTAGACCCAGAGTATCACAGCAGGGCAGCAGGTAGACACAGAGTACCACAGCAGGGCAGCAGGTAGATCCAGAGCATCACAGCAGGGCAGCAGGTAGACCCAGAGTACCACAGCAGGGCAGCAGGTAGATCCAGAGCATCACAGCAGGGCAGCAGGTAGACCCAGAGTACCACAGCAGGGCAGCAGGTAGACCCAGAGTATCACAGCAGGGCAGCAGGTAGACCCAGAGTATCCCAGCAGTGCAGCAGGTAGACCCAGAGTATCACAGCAGGGCAGCAGGTAGATCCAGAGTACCACAGCAGGGCAGCAGGTAGACCCAGAGTATCACAGCAGGGCAGCAGGTAGATCCAGAGCATCACAGCAGGGCAGCAGGTAGATCCAGAGTACCACAGTAGAGCAACAGGTAGATCCAGAGTACCACAGTAGAGCAGCAAGTAGACCCAGAGTACCACAGCAGGGCAGCAGGTAGACCTAGAGTACCACAGCAGGGCAGCAGGTAGATCCAGATTATGATTATCACAGCAGAGCAGCAGGTAGACCCAGAGTATCACAGCAGGGCAGCAGGTTGACCCAGAGTACCACAGCAAGGCAGCAGGTAGACCTAGAGTACCACAGCAGGGCAGCAGATAGACCCAGAGCATCACAGCACGGCAGCAGGTAGACCCAGAGTACCACAGCAGGGCAGCAGGTAGACCCAGAGTACCACAGCAGGGCAGCAGGTAGATCCAGAGTACCACAGTAGAGCAGCAGGTAGATCCAGAGCATCACAGCAGGGCAGCAGGTAGACTCAGAGTACCACAGCAGGGCAGTAGGTGAACCTACAGCCGACAAGTAGTACAACAGGTGGCCTCACAGCACCACAGCATGACCAGCAGGGAGGCCCACAGCATCACAGTGAAACAGGAGACATCATATAGACCACGTAGTTCACTGTGAATATTAGCGAGGACTGGACGGCCAGTAACCGAGGATAAAGAAGTGGGTGATACGAAATGGCGAGCATATATGGAGGAGAGCTTAAAGCTGAACCTCGGGTTGATAGATAGGTTAAAGGACGCGCGGGTGATTGATGATAGACTGAAGGAGATGGCGCGCAAGGAAGGCAACAAGTGCAACCATGGATGGTCAGTATGACCAGAGATGGAGTGAAGTTCGTCCTTCCCGATGATATCTGGTCCAGAGTTAATAATCATTAATCCAGATCAGAGAGTCAGAGAATTTGTATATACTACATCCTGTTCACCCAGATCTGATAACTGGAGCCAAGAAACGTTTGAATTACGGATGCTCATTGGTTAATGTAACACTGAGGAGCGTGGTAAATCAAAGCTCTTCTTATTTTGACACATATATTCATAATTGTAAATTGCTTGCAATGTAAGCAGCCAGTTTAGATAAGTTATAATTTCTGAAGCTAAAAAGGTAAGGATTATCGGGAAAAGTTTACTATTATCAAAGAAAATTAAAGTTGATTTTAAAGTTTTATAAATCGATGAGTGATGTTTGAAGTGAATGTGAACATGTAGGTGGTTTTATGTGTTTTGTCTCATGGAATCCTACTGTAAATATTGGGTGGCTGCCAGTTTTGTAATGTGTAGATCATTATCATTTGCCAGTCTTACGCACTTTTTGTAGATAATATGTGTGATGGCTTTATTTTACATGACTTAAGGAAAAAGTTCGGCAAATTCGACATTAGGAGCTCAAAGAGCTTACGTCTGGCACCTACGCAATACATGCGTTTCCAGATCGTCAGTTTGATATTTTCATATTCATACGCCGTGATGCGTTTTGCATTGGTCACTATATTTCTGGAGATACAAAATCAATAGAATACTATTCCTGAAATGTTATTTCACCTCTTATTTCGTTTTGTTTCTGGCTGAGGAAATATTTGAAAATGAAGATATAGCGGGAAACAAGAGCGGCGCGTGCCAAACTCTGCCACACTGCAACTTGCCATTATTTCAAGGTTTGTGGTTGTTTATATCACACCTTCTTACTCCAGTATGATGATGATATTATGAAAACATTTCATTATAGAATCGAAAATCCTTTGAAATATTATCGATACTGATACCTAGTCATGATATTTGCTCAGGATCTCCTCTCTCTCTCTCTCTCTCTCTCTCTCTCTCTCTCTCTCTCTCTCTCTCTCTCTCTCTCTCTCTCTCTCTCTCTCTCTCTCTCTCTCTCTCTCGTATGTGTGCTTTATAGATAACATGTGAACTATCATATAGATTCAGATTTAGTTTGAAAAATATACTGATAGAGACTAATGGCTGTTATATTCCAAACTTTAGTAGTATGATGTAATAGACTTGACAGATCAAGTACAGCATTGACAGAGCAGGTGGATGATGAGCCAGAGATGTGTTATAACAATCGTCAGATTTTCATGTCTTAACTAGCAGTAATTACGTCCGATAATCAAACTATCAAAAGATATTCAAGATATATTCTAATTAATGCAGCTTCTTGATCTGTCTCACTATAAGTCAACCAATAGATGGCAACAAAAAGTAAGCTAGGCTATCAAGGCAGATTGACTGGTGCCGAGTCCCCACCCTGTGGCTGGAGATGTTCCTGCGGCGACCAGTCATTGTTATCTGGTAACCAAAGTGATTCCCTACTCAACAAGTACCAGCTGAGCTTTGTGTCCACCTAGCTATCAGATCTAATTGAACAGGGTATAGCTAACCATTAATTCAGATCAGAGGGCTAGGGAATTTGTATATACTAGTTAATCATTAATTCAGATCAGAAGGTCAGAGAATTTGTATATACTGGAGGTTCTTGGACGGAAGGAGATAACTAAAGGAAAATATCAAGCAGTATCGGTGTGTTACATGGGACGGGAGGGACGCCTACTCAAACTTACACATAAAATGTCGTGATGGAAGACAGTTTGGGTGGCTGAAGCAGGTCTATAAACTAGCAGACTCACCCACAACATATGTCATGTCTGCCATCCTGTGTGTGTGTATATGTGTGTGTGTTTGTGTGTGTGTGTGTGTGTGTATGTGCGTGTGTGTGTGTGTGAGTGTGTGTGTGTGTCACTGGAGGAAAAATTTCCACATCTGCATTTACGTGTTATTGAAGAAATTTCTCGTTTGCTTTTGTGAAACAAAATAATATACATATGGAGAGACTGAGTGAGGAAAGGTTGACAAAGAAAATATATGTGTCAGAGGTGGAGGGAAGAGGGAGAAGCAGGAGTCCAAATTGGAGGTGGAAGGATGGAGTGAAAAAGATTTTGAGCGATCGGGGCCTGCAGGAGAGAGAGAGAGAGAGAGAGAGAGAGAGAGAGAGAGAGAGAGAGAGAGAGAGAGAGAGAGAGAGAGAGAGAGAGGCGTGCAAGGAAAAGAGTGAATTGGAACGATGTGGTATACCCGGATCGACGTGCTGTTGATGGACTGAACCAGGGCAGGCAAAAGTTTGGGGTAAACCATAGAAAGGTCTGTGGGGCATTGGATGTGGTAGGGAGCTGTAATTTCGGTGCATTACATATGTCAAATAGAGATTAAGTGTGAATGAATCTGGCTTTGTTTGTCTGCTTTTCCAGCGCTACCTAACTGGCGCAGGTGGTGACGATGCTGTTTTCTGTGAGTCGGGATGGCGCCGGGAGTGGATAGAGGCAAGCGAGTATGAATATGTACATGCATATATATGTGTATATTGATATGTATATGTGCGTATATGGGCGTTTATCTATATATGCATACATATATATATAGTGAGTGGTGCGATGAAGAAGTAAGATTATTAGTGAAAGAGAAGAGAAAGGCATTTGGACGATTTTTGCAGGGAAATAGTGCAAATGACTGGGAGATGTATAAAAGAAAGAGGCAGGAGGTCAAGAGAAAGGTGCAAGAGGTGAAAAAGACGGCAAATGAAAGTTGGGGTGAGAGAGTATCATTAAATCTTAGGGAGGATAAAATGATGTTTTGGAAGGAGGTAAATAAAGTGCGTAAGAAAAGAGAACAAATGGGAACATCGGTGAAGGGGGCTAACGGGGAGGTAATAACAAGTAGTGGTGATGTGAAGAGATGGAGTGAGTATTTTGAAGGTTTGTTAAATGTGTTAGATGATAGAGTGGCAGATATAGGGTGTTTTGGTCGAGGTGGTGTGTGAAGTGAGGGTCAGGGAGAATGATTTGGTAAACAGAGAAGAGGTAGTGAAATGTTTGCGGAAGATGAAAGCCAGCAAGGCGGCGAGTTTGGATGGTATTGCAGTGGAATCTATTAGAAATACGGGTGACTGTGTCGTTGACTGGTTGGTGAGGATATTCATTGTATGTATGGCTCATGGCGAAGTCCCTGAGGATTGGCGGAATGCATGCATAGTGCCATTGTACAAAGACAAAGGGGACAAAGGTTAGTGTTCAAATTACAGAGGTATAAGTTTGTTGAGTATTCCTGGGAAATTATATGTGAGGGTATTGATTGAGAGGGTGAAGGTATGTATCAGATTGAGGAAGAGCAAAGTGATTTCATAAGTGGTAGACGATATGTGGATCAGGTGTTTGCTTTGAAGAATGTGTGTGAGAAATACTCAGAAAAACAAATGGATTTGTATGTAGCATTTATGGATTTGTAGAAGGCATATGATAGAGTTGATAGAGATGCTCTGTGGAGGGTATTAAGAGTATACGGTGTGAGAGGCAAGTTACTGAGAAGTGAGTCAGTTGTTGTTAGCTGATGATACAGCGCTGGTGAGAAAGTGCAGAAGCTGGTGACTGAGTTTGGTAAAGTGTGTGAAAGAAGAAAGCTGAGAGTAAATGTGAATAAGAGCAAGCTTATTAGGTACAGTAGGGTTGAGGGACAAGTCAATTGGGAGATAAGTTTGAATGGATAAAAACCGGAGGAAGTGAAGTGTTTTAGATGCGTGGAAGTGGATTTGGCAGCGGATGGAACCATGGAAACGGAAGTGAGTCACAGGTTGGGGGAGAGGCAAAAGTTCTAGAAGCGTTGAAAAATGTGTGAAATGCGAAAACATTATCTCGGAAAGCAAGATGGGTATGTATGAAGGAATAGTGGTTCTAACAATGTTATATGGTTGGGAGGCGTGGGCTATAAATAGGGTTGTGCGGAGGAGGGTGGATGTGTTGGAAATTAGATGATTGAGGACAATATGTCGTGTGAGGTAGTATGATCGAGTAAGTAATGAAAGGGTAAGAGATATTTGTGGTAATAAAAAGAGTGTGGTTGAGGCAGCAGGAGAGGGTGTATTGAAATGGTTTGGTCACATGGAGAGAATGGGTGAGGAGAGATTGACCAAAAGGATATATGTGTCAGAGGTGGAGGGAACGAGGAGAAGTGGGAGACCAAATTGGAAATGGAGGGATGGAGTGAAAAAGATTTTGAGCGATCGGGAACTGAACATGCAGGAGAGTGAAAGGCGTGCAAGGAATAGAGTGAATTGGATCGATGTGGTATATACCGGGGTGGACGTGCTGTCAATGGATTTAACCAGGGCATGTGAAGCGTCTGGGGTAAACCATGGAAAGCTTTGTAGGGGCCTGGATGTGGAAAGGGAGCTGTGCATTACACATGACAGCTAGAGACTGAATGTGAACGTATGTGGCCTTTGTTGTCTTTTCCCAAGCGCTATCTCGCGCGAATGCGGGGTGAGGGGGTTGTCATTTCATGTCTGGCGGGGTGGCGACGGGGAAATGAATAAAGGCAGCAATTATGGATTATGTACATGTTTATATATGTATATGTCTGCGAATGTATGTATATATGTATGCGTTGAAATGTATAGGTATCTATAGGTGCGTGTGTGACTTGTATGTATATCCATGTGTATGTGGGTGGGTTGGGCCATTCTTTCGTCTGTTATCTTGCGCTACCTCGCTAACGCGGGAGACAGCGACAAAGTATAAGAAGGAGTGGTGGCAGTATGTGATAGTGTGTAAGAAAGTAAACTCTGGATTGATATGGGTAAAACTGAAAGTGGATGGAGAGAGATGGGTGATCATTGGTGCATATGCACCTGGGCATGAGAAGAAAGATCATGAGAGGCAAGTGTTTTGGGAGCAGTTGAGTGAGTGTGTTAGTAATAGTTTTCATGCACGAGACCAGGTTATAGTCTTGGGTGATTTGAATGCAAAGGTGAGTAATGTGGCAGTTGAGGGAATAATTGGTGTACATGGGGTGTTCAGTGTTGTAAATGGAAATGGTGAAGAGCTTGTAGATTTATGTACTGAAAAAGGACTGGTGATTGGGAATACCTAGTTTAAAAATAGACAGATACACACAAGTATACGTATGTAAGTAGGAGAGATGGCCAGAGAGCGTTAATGGATTACGTGATAATTGATAGGCGTGCGAAAGAGAGACTTTTGGATGTTAATGTGCTGAGAGGTGCAACTGTAGGGATCTCTGATCATTATCTTGTGGAAGCGAAGGTGAAAATTTGTAGAGGTTTTTAGAAAAGAAGAGAGAATGTTGGGGTGAAGAGAGTGGTGAGAGTAAGTGAGCTTGGGAAGGAGACTTGTGTGAGGAAGTACCAGGAGAGACTGAGTACAGAATGGAAAAAGGTGAGAACAAATGATGTAAGTGGAGAAGGGGAGGAATGGGATGTATTTAGGAAGCAGTGATGGCTTGCGCAAAAGATGCTTGTGGCATGGGAATCGTGGGAGGTGGGCAGATTAAAAAGGGAAGTGAGTGGTGGGATGAAGAAGTAAGATTGTTAGTGAAAGAGAAGAGAGAGGCATTTGGACGATTTTTGTAGGGAAATAATGCAAAAGACTGGGAGATTTATAAAAGAAAGAGGCAGGAGGTCAAGAGAAAGGTGCAAGAGGTGAAAAACAGGGCAAATGAGAGTCGGGGTGAGAGAGTATCATTAAATTTTAGGGAGAATAAAAAGATGTTTTGGAAGGAGGAAAATAAAGTGCGTAAGACAAGTGAACAAATGGGAACTTCAGTAAAAGGGGATAATAGGGAGGTGATAACAAGTAGTGGATTTGTGAGAAGGAGATGGAGTGATTATTTTGAAGGTTTATTGAATGTGTTTGATTATAGAGTGGCAGATATAGAGTGTTTTGGTCGAGGTGGTGTGCAAAGTGAGAGTGTTAGGGAGAATTATTTGGTAAACAGAGAAGAGGTAGTAAAAGCTTTGCGGAAGATGAAAGCCGACAAGGTAGCGGGTTTGGAAGGTATTATAGTGGTATTTATTAAAGAAGGGGGTGACTGAATTGTTGACTAGTTAATAAGGTCATTTAATGTATGTATGACTCATGGTGAGATGCCTTAGGATTGGCGGAATGCTTGCATAGTGCCATTGTACAAAGGCAAAGGGGATAAAAGTGAGTGCTCAAATTACAGAGGTATAGGTTTGTTGAGTATTCCTGGTAAATTATATGGGATGGTATTGATTAAGAGGGTGAAGGCATATACAGAGTCATCAGATTGGGGAAGAGCAGTGTGATTTCAGAAGTGGCAGAGGATGTGTGGATCAGGTGTTTGCTTTGAAGAATGTATGTGAGAAATACTTAGAAAAGCAAATGGATTTGTATGTAGCATTTATGGATCTGGAGAAGACATATGATAGAGTTGATAGAGATGCTCTGTGGAAAGTGTTAAGAATATATGGTGTGGGAGGCAAGTTGTTAGAAGCAGTGAAAAGTTTTTATCGAGGATGTAAGGCATGGGTATGTGTAGGAATAGAGGAAAGTGATTGGTTCTCAGTGAATGTAGGTTTGCGGCCGGGGTGTGTGATGTCTCCATGGTTGTTTAATTTGTTTATGGATGAGGTTGTTAGGTAGGTGAATGCAAGAGTTTTGGGAAGAAGGGCAAGTATGTAGTCTGTTGTGGATGAGAGAACTTGGGAAGTGTGTCAGTTGTTGTTCGCTGATGATACAGCGCTGGTGGCTGATTCGTGTGAGAAACTACAGAAGCTGGTGACTGAGTTTGGTAAAGTGTGTGAAAGAAGAAAGTTAAGAGTAAATGTGAATAAGAGCAAGGTTATTAGGTACAGTAGGGTTGAGGGTCAAGTCAATTGGGAGGTAAGTTTGAATGGAGAAAACCTGGAGGAAGTGAAGTATTTTAGATATCTGGGAGTGGATTTGGCAGCAGATGGAACCATGGAAGTGGAAGTGAATCATAGGGTGGGGGAGGGGTCGAAAGTTCTGGCAGCGTTGAAGAATGTGTGGAAGTCGAGAACGTTATCTCGGAAAGCAAAAATGGGTATGTTAGAAAGAAGAGTAGTTCCAACAATGTTATATGGTTGCGATGCGTGGGCTATAGATAGAGCTGTGCGTAGGAGGGTGGATGTGCTGGAAGTGAGATGTTTGAGGACAATATGTGGTGTGAGGTGGTTTGATCGAGTAAATAATAATAGCGTAAGGGAGATGTGTGATATACAAAGAGCGTGGTTGAGAGAGCAGAAGAGGGTGTTTTGAAATGGTTTGGGCACATGGAGAGAATGAGTGAGGAAAGATTGACCAAGAGGATATATGTGTCGGAGGTGGAGGGAACGAGGAGAAGAGGGAGACCAAATTGGAGGTGGAAAGATGGAGTGAAAAAGATTTTGTGTGATCGGGGCCTGAACATGCAGGAGGGTGAAAGGAGGGCAAGGAATAGAGTGAATTGGAGCGATGTGGTATACAGGGGTTGACGTGCTGTCAGTGGATTGAATCAAGGTATGTGAAGCGTCTGGGGTAAACCATGGAAAGCTGTGTAGGTATGTATATTTGCGTGTGTGGACGTGTGTATGTACATGTGTATGGGGGGGGGGGTTGGGCCATTTCTTTCGTCTGTTTCCTTGCGCTACCTCGCAAACGCGGGAGACAGCGACAAAGTATAAAAAAAAAAAAAATATATATATATATATATATATATATATATATATATATATATATATATATATACATATATATATATATATATATATATATATATATATATATATATATATATATATATATATATATATATATATATATATATATATATATATATATATATATATATATATGCAGTTTCTCACATGAATCAGCCACCAGCGCTGTATCATCAGCGAACAACAACTGACTCACTTCCCAAGCTCTCTCATCCCCAACAGACTTCATACTTGCCCCTCTTTCCAAAACTCTTGCATTCACCTCCCTAACAACCCCATCCATAAACAAATTAAACAACCATGGAGACATCACACACCCCGGCCGCAAACCTACATTCACTGAGAACCAATCACTTTCCTCTCTTCCTACACGTACACATGCCTTACATCCTCGATAAAAAATTTTCACTGCTTCTAACAATTTGCCTCCCACACCATATATTCTTAATACCTTCCACAGAGCATCTCTATCAACTCTATCATATGCCTTCTCCAGATCCATAAATGCTACATACAAATCCATTTGCTTTTCTAAGTATTTCTCACATACATTCTTCAAATCAAACACCTGATCCACACATCCTCTACCACTTCTGAAACCACACTGCTCTTCCCCAATCTGATGCTCTATACATGCCTTCACCCTCTCAATCAATACCCTCCCATATGATTTGCCAGGTATACTCAACAAAC
>NC_092240.1:41914308-41971808 GCF_036320965.1 Panulirus ornatus
GAGGTGAGTTTGAATGGAGAAAAACTGGAGGAAGTGAAGTGTTTTAGATATCTGGGAGGGGATCTGGCAGCTATATATGTATATATATATATATATATATATATATATATATATATATATATATATATATATATATATATATATATATATATATATATTTATTTCTTTCTTTTTTTCATACTATTCGCCATTTCCCGCATTAGCGAGGTAGCGTTGAGAACAGAGGACTGGGCCCTTGAGGGAATATCCTCACCTGGGCCCCTTCTCTGTTCCTTCTTTTGGAAAATTAAAAAAAAAAGTGAGAGGGGAGGATTTCCAGCCCCCCGCTCCCTCCCCTTTTAGTCGCCTTCTACGACACGCAGGGAATACGTGGGAAGTATTCTTTCTCCCCTATATGGTAATAAAAAGTGTGTTGAGAAAGCAGAAGAGAGTGTGCTGAAATGATTTGGCCATATGGAGAGAATGAGTGAAGAAAGGTTCACAAAGAGGATATGAGCATCAGAAGTGAAGGGATCAAGGAGAAGCAGGAGACCAAAATTGAGGTGAAAGGATGAAGTGAAAAAGATTCTGAGCGATCAGGGCCTGAACAAGCAGGAGGGTGAAAGGTGTGCATGGAAAAGAGTAATTGGAACAATGTAGTACACTGGGATCGATTTGCTGTCAATGGACTAAACCAGGGCATGTGAACTGTCTGGGCTTAACCATGGAAAGGTTTGTGGGGCCTGGGAGTGGGTTGGAAGCTGTGATTTTGGTGCATTACACATGACAGCTAGAGAATGAATGTGAGTGGATGTGGCCTCTCTTCATCTGTTTCCTAGCTCTACCTTGCCGACACAGGGAGGTGATCGGGTGTGGGGGAGAATAAGGTGCATGTGTTACCTTCTTTCTTATCCTTTATGCAATTATGATGCTTTCTATCAGGCGGGGTGGCATCAAAAATGGATGAATATATATATATATATATATATATATATATATATATATATATATATATATATATATATATATATATATATATATATATAAATATATATATATATATATATATATATATATATATATATATATATATATATATATATATATATATATATATATATATATATATATTAATATATATATATATATATATATATATACATATATATATATATATATATATATATATATATATATATATATATATATATATATATATATATATATATATATATGTATATATATATATATATATATATATATATATATATATATATATATATATATATATATATATATATATATATATATATATATATATATATATATATACATATATATATATATATATATATATATATATATATATATATATATATATATATATATATATATATATATATATACGTATATATCATTCATTTATATCTATTATACTTAGTCGTCGTCCCCTGCGTTAGCGAGGTAGCGCAAGGAAACAGACGAAAGAATGGCCCAGCCCACCCAAATACACATGTATATACAGAAACACCAACACACGCACGTATACATACCTATACATTTCAATATATACATACATATACATACACAGACATATACATATATACACATGTACATATTCATACTTGATGCCCTCATCCTTTCCTGTCGCCACCCCGCCACACATGAAAAGCAGCACCCCCCTCCCCTCACACGTGCAAGGTAGCGCTAGGAAAAGACAACAAAGAACACATTCGTTCACACTCAGTCTCTAGCTATCATGTGTAATGCACAGCTCCCTTTCCACATCCAGGCCCCACAAAACTTTCCATGATTTACCGCCGATGCTTCACATAACCTGGTTCAATCCACCGACAGCACGTCGACCTTGGTATACCAAATCGTTCCAATTCACTCTATTCCTTGCACACATTTTACCCTCCTGCATGTTCAGGCCCCGATCACTCAAAATTTTTTTCACTCTATCCTTCCACCTCTAATTTGGTCTCTCACTTCTCCCCGTTCCCTCTACCACTGACACATATATCCTCTTTATCAATCTTTCCTCACTCATTCTCTCCATGTGACCAAACCATTTCAATACACGCTCCTCTGCTCTCTCAACCACACTCTTTTCATTACTACACATATCTCTTACCCTTTCATTACTTACTCGATCAAACCACCTGAAATCACATATTTTTCTCAAACATCTCATTTCCATCACATCCTCCTCCTCGGCACAGCACTATCTATATCCCATGCCTCGCAACCATGTAACATTGTTGGAGTCACTATTTCTTCAAACATACCCATTTTCGCTCTCCATGTTAACGTTCTCGCCTTCCACACATTCTTCAACGCTCCCAGAACCTTCGCCCCCTCCCCCACCCTGTGGCTCACTTCCGCTTTCATGGTTCCGTACGCTCTTTAGCTGAAGCTGCTCTCAAGATATCTATAACAATTCACTTCCTCAGTTAATGTCAAACGTTAAGCCATCATATCCACAGGTCATATCGTCTTGCTTAAGCGGTTGATATTTGAATGACTACGCATATAGTGGATGAGGTGTTGCTGGACAACACTTGCTTGTCCTAATGCCGCGAGGGAAAAGTCACCTCCTGCTCAGCATTAGAAATCTTGCCGTTGAACTCACTCCAGAGAAGTCTATCCAGCTACTGAAAAATAGCGCATCCTTGAAAGCTACAGGAGCGCCCGGAGAAGTATTAGGGCTACATATTAATGATGATAGCAGTATAGTCGATAACTCTGTGATTCTATAATCAAATACATTTTACGATATCGATAATCATCATGGTATATCCTTCCTTAACTATACGATAGTTCTAGCCACTAACGTTGCCAAAATTCAACTGTTCGCGAGTCATGGAATGTGTCGTCTGGAGAAGACGATCAACACCACATGAATAAAGAAAAGACACAAGGAAAACGCAAATATCTTTGCTGTTCCCGCGATCAAAGAACGTGTAAAGCTGAGAACTTTTGTGTTCACACCGTGCCAGAGGGATTGTGGGAGGAGCCTTGCTTGAAGCCGATATATCAAAACCAAAATCGATATTATATATTCTCTCTCTCTCTCTCTCTCTCTCTCTCTCTCTCTCTCTCTCTCTCTCTCTCTCTCTCTCTCTCTCTCTCTCTCTCTCTCTCTCTCTCTCTCTCTCTTCAGGGAAAGAGAGAAGCGTGCAGAATGTTATGGAGTTATTAATTTCTATTCTTATTTTCTCTATTTTTTTTCAGTATTATTCTATCATTGGGTGGGTGCTCAAACACCAGTTGTCTGTAGGTCCTCGTTTATTACAATCAAGCTTTCGCCTACATAGAGGCATCATCAGGAACCAACAAGAAGAGGAAAAAGCTGTCATAAAACAAGGAATTGATATGGAAAACGCAAACAAAATATGAAATCACTCAAGGACTGTGTACCAGACGATCGTCTCCCAGGTCACTGTCGATAAAAGTTTATATAGAACTAAGTGTATGATTTTTTTTTTGTTATTGTTTTAGAATGCGCATTGTTTAGTATTTGTACATATCCATACTCGCTGCCATCATCCATTCTCGTCGCCACCCAGCCACACATGAAATGGCACCGCCCCCCCTCCTTTCTCCACGCGCGCGTGCGAAGTAGTGCTAGGAAAAGACAATAAAGGCCACATTCGTTCACACTCAGTCTCTACCTGTCATGTGTAATGCACCTAAACATCAGCTCCCTTTCCACATCCAGGCCCCAGAAAACTTTCCGTGGTTTACCCCAGACGCTTCACATCCCCTGGCTCAATCCACTGACAGCGCGTCCACTCCAGTATACCACATCTTTCCAATTCACTCTATTCCTTGCAACCCTTTCACCCTCCTGTATGTTCAGGCCCCGATCGCTCAAAATCCTTTTCACTCCATCCCTCCACCTTCAATTTGGTCTCCCCTTCTCCTCGTTCCCTCCACCTCTGACACATATGTCCTATTTGTCAGTCTTTCCTCACTCATTCTCTCCATGTGACCAAACCATTTCAATACACCCTCTTCTGCTCTCTCCCCAGACTCTTTTTACTACCACACATCTCTCTTACCCTTTCATTACTTACTCGATCAAACCAACTCACACCACATATTGTTCTCAAACAGTTCAATTGCAACACATCCACCCTCTTCCGCACAACCCTATGTATAGCTCACGCCTCGCAACCATATAACATTGTTGGAACCATTATTCCTTCAAACATGCCCGTTTTTGCTCTCCGAGATAGCGTTCTCGCCTTCCGCACATTCTTCAACGCTCTCAGAACCTTCGCCCCCTTCCCCCTCCTTCGACTCACTTCCGTTTCCATGGTTCTATCCGCTGCTAGATCCACTACCAGATATCTAAAACACCTCACTCCCTCCAGTTTTTCTTACCTCCCAGTTAGCTTGTCCCTCGACTCTAACGAACCTAAAACCTTGCTCTTATTCACATTTACTCTCAACTTTCTTCTTTCACATGCTTTACCAAACTCAGTCACCAACTTCTGCAGTTTCTCGCCGAATCAGGCACCAGCACTGTATCATCAGCGAACAACTGACTCACTTCCCAAGCCCTCTCATTAACAACAGTGCATACTTGCCCCTCTCTCTAAATCTCTTGCATTCACCTACTTAACAACTCCATCCATAAACAAATTAAACAACCATGGATACATCACGCACTACTGACACAAACCGACACTCACTGGGAACTAATCACTTTCCGCTCTTCCTACTCGTACACATGCCTTACATCCTTGATAAAAACTTTTCACTGCTTCTAGCAACTTATTTCCCACACCATATACTTTTAACACCTTCTACAAAGCATCTCTGTCCACTCTATCGTATGCCTTCTCCAGATCCATAAATGGTACATACAAATCCATCTATTTTTCTAAGTATTTCTCGCATACATTCTTCAAAGGAAACACCTGATCCACACATCCTCTACCACTTCTGGAACCACGCTGCTCTTCCCCAATCTCATATATATATATATATATATATATATATATATATATATATATATATATATATATATATATATATATATATATATATATATATATATATATATATATATATATATATATATATATATATTTTTTTTTTTTTTTTTTCAAACTATTCGCCATTTCCCGCATCAGCAAGGTAGCGTTAAGAACAGAGGACTGGGCCTCTGAGGGAAAATCCTCACCTGGCCCCCTTCTCTGTTCCTTTTTTTGGAAAATTAAAAAAAAAAACAAGAGGGGAGGATTTCCAGCCCCCCGCTCCCTCCCCTTTTAGTCGCCTTCTACGACACGCAGGGAATATCCCCAGGGATAATATATATATATATATATATATATATATATATATATATATATATATATATATATATATATTTTTTTTTTTTTTTTTTCTTTGTCGCTGTCTCCCTCGTTTGCGAGGTAGCGCAAGGAAACAGAGGAAAGAAATGGCCCAACCCACCCCCATACACATGTATATACATACGTCCACACACGCAAATATACATACCTACACAGCTTTCCATGGTTTACCCCAGACGCTTCACATGCCTTGATTCAATCCACTGACAGCACGTCAACCCCGGTATACCACATCGCTCTAATTCACTCTATTCCTTGCCCTCCTTTCACCCTCCTGCATGTTCAGGCCCCGATCACACAAAATCTTTTTCACTCCATCTTTCCACCTCCAATTTGGTCTCCCTCTTCTCCTCCTTCCCTCCACCTCCGACACATATATCCTCTTGGTCAATCTTTCCTCACTCATTCTCTCCATGTGCCCAAACCATATATATTTATTTATTTATTTATTTATTTATTTTGCTTTGACGCTGTCTCCCGCGTTAGCGAGGTAGCGCAAGGAAACAGACGAAAGAATGGCCCAAACCCGCCCACATACACATGTATATACATACATGTCCACCCATGCACAATATACATACCTATACATCTGAATGTACACATATATATACACACACAGACATATCCATATATACACATGTACATAATTCATACTGTCTGCCTTTATTTGTTCCCATCGCCACCTCGCCCCATATGGAATAACAACCCCCTCCCCCTCATGTGTGCGAGGTAGCGCTAGGAAAAAACACCAAAGGCCCCATTCGTTCACACTCAGTCTCTAGCTGTCATGTAATAATGCACCGAAACCACACCTCCCTTTCCATATCCAGGCCCAACACACTTTGCATGGTTTACCCCAGACGCTTCACATGCCCTGCTTCAATCCACTGACAGCACGTCGACCCAGGTATACCACATCGTTCCAATTCACTCTATTCCTTGCACGCCTTTCACCCTCCTGCATGTTCAGGCCCCGATCACTCAAAATCTTTTTCACTTCATCTTTCCACCTCCAATTTGGTCTCCCACTTCTCCTCGTTCCTTCCACCTCTGACACATATATCCTCTTGGTCAATCTTTCCCCACTCATTCTCTCTATGTGATCAAACCATTTCAAAACACCCTCTTCTGCACTCTCAACCACACTCTTTTTATTTCCACACATCTCTCTCACCCTTACATTACTTACTCGATCAAACCACCTCACACAACATATTGTCCTCAAACATCTCATTTCCAGCACATCCACCCTCCTGCGCACAACTCTATCCATAACCCACGCCTCGCAACCATACAACATTGTTGGAACCACTATTCCTTCAAACATACCCATTTTTGCTTTCCGAGATAATGTTCTCAACTTCCACACATTCTTCAAGGCTCCCAGAATTTTCACCCTTTCCCCCACCCTATGAATCACTTCCGCTTCCATGGTTCCATCCGCTGCCAGATCCACTCCCAGATATCTAAAACACTTCACTTAATCCAGCTTTTCTCCATTCAAACTTACCTCCCAGTTGACTTGACCCTCAACCCTACTGTACCTAATAACCTCGCTCTTATGCACATTTACTCTTAACTTTCTTCTTTCAAACACTTTACCAAACTCAGTCACTAGCTTCTGCAGTTTCTCACATGAATCAACCACCAGCGCTGTATCATCAGCGAACAACAACTGACTCACTTCCCAAGCTCTCTCATCCACAACAGACTGCATACTTGCCCCTCTTTCCAAAATTCTTGCATTCACCTCCCTAACAACCCCATCCATAAACAAATTAAACAACCATGGAGACATCACACACCCCTGCTGCAAACGTACATTCACTGAGAAACAATCACTTTCCTCTCTTCCTACACGTACACATGCCTTACATCCTCAATAAAAACTTTTCACTGCTTTTAACAACTTGCCTCCCACACCATATATTCTTAATACCTTCCACAGAGCATCTCTATCAACTCTATCATATGCCTTCTCCAGATCCATAAATGCTACATACAAATCCATTTGTTTTTCTAAGTATTTCTCGCATATATTCTTCAAAGCAAACACCTGATCCACACAACCTCTACCACTTCTGAAACCACACTGCTCTTCCCCAATCTGATGCTCTGTACATGCCTTCACTCTCTCAATCAATACCCTCCCATATAATTTACCAGGAATACTCAACAAACTTATACCTATGTAATTTGAGCACTCACTCTTATCCCCTTTGCCTTTGTACAATGGCACTATGCAAGCATTCCGCCAATCCTCAGGCACCTCACCATGAATCATACATACATTAAATAACCTTACCAACCAGTCAACAATACAGTCACCCCCTTTTTTAATAAATTCCACTGCAGATGTTTGAGGACAATGTGTGGTGTGAAGTGGTTTGATCGAGTAAGTAACGTAAGGGTAAGAGAGATGTGTGGAAATAAAAAGAGCGTGGTTGAGAGAGCAGAAGAGGGTGTTTTGAAATGGTTTGGGCACATGGGGAGAATGAGTGAGGAAAGATTGACCAAGAGGATATATGTGTCGGAGGTGGAGGGAACGAGGAGAAGTGGAAGACCAAATTGGAGGTGGAAAGATGGAGTGAAAACGATTTTGTGTGATCGGGGCCTGAACATGCAGGAGGGTGAAAGGAGGGCAAGGAATAGAGTGAATTTGATCGATGTGGTATACCGGGGTTGACGTGCTGTCAGTGGATTGAATCAGGGCATGTGAAGCGTTTGGGTAAATTATGGAAAGCTGTGTAGGTATGTATATTTGCGTGTGTGTACGTATGTATATTTGCGTGTGTGTACGTATGTATATTTGCGTGTGTGTACGTATGTATATACATGTGTACGGGGGTGGGTTGGGCCATTTCTTTCCTCTGTTTCCTTGCGCTACCTCGCAAACGCGGGAGACAGCGACAAAGCAAATAAAAAAAAAAATCTATATATATGTATATATGTATATATATATATATATATATATATATATATATATATATATATATATATATATATATATATATATATATATATTTTTTTTTTTTTTTTTCGCTTTGTCGCTGTCTCCCGCGTTTGCGAGGTAGCGCAAGGAAACAGACGAAAGAAATGGCCCAACCCACCCCCATACACATGTATATACATACGTCCACACACGCAAATATACATACCTACACAGCTTTCCATGGTTTACCCCAGACGCTTCACATGCCTTGATTCAATCCACTGACAGCACGTCAACCCCGGTATACCACATCGCTCCAATTCACTCTATTCCTTGCCCTCCTTTCACCCTCCTGCATGTTCAGGCCCCGATCACAAAAAATCTTTTTCACTCCATCTTTCCACCTCCAATTTGGTCTCCCTCTTCTCCTCGTTCCCTCCACCTCCGACACATATATCCTCTTGGTCAATCTTTCCTCACTCATTCTCTCCATGTGACCAAACCATTTCAAAACACCCTCTTCTGCTCTCTCAACCACGCTCTTTTTATTTCCACACATCTCTCTTACCCTTACGTTACTTACTCGATCAAACCACCTCACACCACACATTGTCCTCAAACATCTCATTTCCAGCACATCCATCCTCCTGCGCACAACTCTATCCATAGTCCACGCCTCGCAACCATACAACATTGTTGGAACCACTATTCCTTCAAACATACCCATTTTTGCTTTCCGAGATAATGTTCTCGACTTCCACACATTCTTCAAGGCTCCCAGAATTTTCGCCCCCTCCCCCACCCTATGATCCACTTCCGCTTCCATGTTTCCATCCGCTGCCAGATCCACTCCCAGATATCTAAAACACTTCACTTCCTTCAGTTTTTCTCCATTCAAACTCACCTCCCAATTGACTTGACCCTCAACCCTACTGTACCTAATAACCTTGCTCTTATTCACATTTACTCTTAACTTTCTTCTTTCACACACTTTACCAAAGTCAGTCATCAGCTTCTGCAGTTTCTCACATGAATCAGTCACCAGCGCTGTATCATCAGCGAACAACAACTGACTCACTTCCCAAGCTCTCTCATCCCCAACAGACTTCATCCTTGCCCCTCTTTCCAAAACTCCTGCATTCACCTCCCTAACAACCCCATCCATATATATATATATATATATATATATATATATATATATATATATGCTGATGATACAGCGCTGGTGGCTGATTCATGTGAGAAACTGCAGAAGCTGGTGACTGAGTTTGGTAAAGTGTGTGGAAGAAGAAAGTTAAGAGTAAATGTGAATAAGAGCAAGGTTATTAGGTACAGTAGGGTTGAGGGTCAAGTCAATTGGGAGGTGAGTTTGAATGGAGAAAAACTGGAGGAAGTGAAGTGTTTTAGATATCTGGGAGTGGATCTGTCAGCGGATGGAACCATGGAAGCGGAAGTGGATGATAGGGTGGGGGAGGGGGCGAAAATTTTGGGAGCCTTGAAAAATGTGTGGAAGTCGAGAACATTATCTCGGAAAGCAAAAATGGGTATGTTTGAAGGAATAGTGGTTCCAACAATGTTGTATGGTTGCGAGGCGTGGGCTATGGATAGAGTTGTGCGCAGGAGGATGGATGTGCTGGAAATGAGATGTTTGAGGACAATGTGTGGTGTGAGGTGGTTTGATCGAGTAAGTAACGTAAGGGTAAGAGAGATGTGTGGAAATAAAAAGAGCGTGGTTGAGAGAGCAGAAGAGGGTGTTTTGAAATGGTTTGGGCACATGGAGAGAATGAGTGAGGAAAGATTGACCAAGAGGATATATGTGTCGGAGGTGGAGGGAACGAGGAGAAGAGGGAGGCCAAATTGGAGGTGGAAAGATGGAGTGAAAAAGATTTTGTGTGATCGGGGCCTGAACATGCAGGAGGGTGAAAGGAGGGCAAGAAATAGAGTGAATTGGAGCGATGTGGTATACAGGGGTTGACGTGCTGTCAGTGGATTGAATCAAGGCATGTGAAGCGTCTGGGGTAAACCATGGAAAGCTGTGTAGGTATGTATATTTGCGTGTGTGGACGTGTGTATGTACGTGTGTATGGGGGTTGGGCCATTTCTTTCGTCTGTTTCCTTGCGCTACCTCGCAAACGCGGGAGACAGCGACAAAGTATAAAAAAAAAAAAAAAAAAAAATATATATATATATATATATATATATATATATATATATATATATATATATATATATATATATATATATATATATATATTTATATATATATATATATATATATATATATATATATATATATATATATATATATATATATATATATATATATATATATATATATATATATATATATATATATATATATATATATATATATATATATATATATATATATACCTCTTCATTCACCGTTTTCGTTGAATGTGACTAAAAGGGGTTGGAGCGGTGTCCTAGAAACAGTTCTGTTCTTGTGTTTCAATTTCTAAGAGAGGGAACAGAAGGAGTCAAGGGGAAGTTCTCATCCTCCTCGAAGTCTTAGAAAAATGGAGAGATAGGTAGTTTGTTTGAGGAAAGAAACCTAAATGTTTTGGCTCTGTGTGAAACAAAGCTCCAGGGTAGAGTGGTAGAATGGTTTGGAAGCTTGTTGGGAATTAATTCCGAGGTTGACGAGAATATAGGAACTAAGGAGGGATTAGCACTACTGCTGAAGCAGGAATTGTGGGAGTGTGTGATAAGAATTATATTCTAGATTGATGTGGGTAAAACTGATAATAAATAGCGAGATATAGGTGATTATTGGTAATGACACACCTTATCATGAAAAGGAAGATCATGAGAAGCGAGTGTTTCTGGAGGGGCTGAGTGAGTGTGTCAGCAGTGTACGAGACCGGGTATTAGTGATGGGTGATATGAATGCGAAGTTTATTAACGTGACAGTTGAGGGTATAATTGGTGTGCATGTGGTATTCAGTGTTGTGAATGGAAATGGTGAAGAGCTTGTTGCTTTGTGTGCTGAAAAAATACTATGTTTAAAAAAAGATATATGCACAGGTATACGTATGTGGTTAGGAGAGATGGTCAAAGTGCATTATTAGATTATGTATAACCTGAGAGGCGTGTAAAAGAGACTTTTGGATGGAAATATGCTGAGAGGGATAGCTGAGGGGATGTCTGATCAATATCTCGTGGAGTCTAAAGTGAGGATTTGTAGAAGTTTTCAAAAAAAGGAAAGAGTGTCCTGGAGAAAAGAGTCATGACAGTAAGTGAGCCTTGGAAAGGAGTCTTTTGTGAGAAGAGACCAAGAGAGATTGAGTGTAGAATCGCAAAAGGTGAAAGCCAACAAAGTGAGGGGAGTGGGTGAGGAATGAGCACTAGGTGCATATGGCATGAGGAAGGTGGGAGGTGGACAGATTAGAAAGGGTAGTGAGCGGTGGGATAAAGTAAAGTTACTGGTAAAAGAGAAAAGTAGGGCGTTTGTTTGGACGGTACCTACAAGTAAGGAGTGCAAATGACTGGAAGATGTATAAAAGAAATCGGCTGGAGGTCAAAAGGAAGGTGCAGGAGTTGAAAAAGAGGGCAAATGAGAGTTGGCTTGAAAGAATATCATTAAGCTTTAGGGAGGATAAAAAGTTGTTTTGGAAGGAAGTAAATATTGTGCTAAAGACGAGAAAAAATGAGGGCATCGGTGAAAGGGGTAAGGGGGAAGTGATAACACGTAGAGATGGAGTGAGTATTTTGAGGGATTGTTAAATGTGTTTGATGGTAGAGTGGCAGTGTAGGATGTTTTGCTCGGGGTGGTGTGCTAAGTGAGATAGTCAAGGAGAATGGTTTGGTGAAGAGAAATGAAGAGAAAGACGGGAGTAGATGGTATTGCAGATGAATCTATTGAGAAAGGGAGTGACTGTGTTGTTTATTGGTTGGTGAGGATATTCAGTGTATGTACGGATCATGGTGAAGTACCTGAGGATTGGAAGAATGCATATATGGTGCCGTTGTATAAAGACAAAGCGGACAAAGGTAAGCGTTTAAACTACAGAGGCATAAGTTTATTGAATATACCTGGAAAATGGTATGGCAGGGTATTGAGAGGGTGAAGACATGTACGGAGCACCAGATTGGGGAACAGCAGTGTGAATACTCTCTACCACGACATTATTGTATGAAATCATATATTTCAAGAGATGACGTCCGTGTGTTTACCATAATTCATTATGATCATGTACTATGAACATCATCACTTTATGGATGATCTGGGACTAACCAACTTTACTCTTTTGCAGGTATGTGTGTACCAGGCTCCTGGGGTGAGTAGATGAGTAGATAAGATGTGACCTACCATACAATAGGCCTAGTGATCCTATATACTTAGTGTGTATGTGTGTGTGTGTGTGTGTTAATGGGGAAACTACACACACACACACACACACACACACACACACACACACACAAACACTTGCATTAGTTTTGTAACTATTCATCACTAAGTGTATAATGTAAACATTTACCATTAAATTTATTCTGCAAACCTTACTTTATATCTCCCAACCTGGCTATGTAGATGTACCTCAGTAAACCGTTCAATACCTTCATTATTATCATTATTACTATTTCATTTTATCTATTATACTGTGTCGCCGTCTCCCGCGTTAGCGAGGTAGCACAAGGAAACAAACGAAAGAATGGCCCAACCCACCCACATAAACATGTTTATACATGCACATCTACACACGCACATATAAATACCTATACATTTCAACGTATACATATATATATATATATATATATATATATATACATACACAGACATATACATACATACACATGAACATAATTTATACTTGCTGCCCTTAATCATTCCCGTCGCCACCCCGCCACACATGAAATGACACCCCCCTCCCACCACACGCACACGAGGTAGCGCTAGGAAAACACAGGAAAGGCCACATTCGTTCACACTCAATCTCTAGCTGTCATGTGTAAAGCACTGAAACCACATCTCCCTTTCCACATCCAGGCCCCACAAAACTTTCCATGGTTTACCCCAGACGCTTCACATACCCTGGTTCAATCCCTGACAGCACGTCTACCCCGGTATACCACATCGTTCCAATTTACTCTATACCTTGCACCACTTTCACCCTCCTGCATGTTCAGGCCTCGATCGCTCAAAATCTTTTTCACTCCATCCTTCCCCCTCCAATTTGGTCTCCCGCTTCTCGTTCCCTCCACCTCCGACACATATATCCTCTTGGTCAATCTTTCCTCACTCATTCTCTCCATGTGACCAAACCTCTTCTGCTCTCTCAACCACACTCTTTGTATACCCACACATCTCTCTTATCCTTTCATTACTTACTCGATCAAACCACCTCACACAACATATTGTCCTCAAACATCTCATTTCCAACACGTCCACCTTCCTCCACACAACCCTATCTATAACCCAAGCCTCGCAGCAATATAACATTGTTCGAACCACTATTTCTTCAACATGCCCATTTCTGCTTTCCGAGATAATGTTCTCGCCTTCCACACATTCTTCAACGCTCTCAGAACTCTCCCCCCTCCTCCATCCTGTGACTCACTTCCGCTTCCATGGCTCCATCCGCTGCTAAATTTGCGCAAAGATATCTAAAACGCTTCACTTCCTCCAGATTTTCTCCATTCAAACTTACACACCAATTGACTTGTCCCTCAACCCTACTGTACCTAATAACCTTGCTCTTATTCACATTTACTCTCAACTTTCTTCTTTCACATACTTTACCAAACTCAGTCACCAGCTTCTGCAGTTTCTCACATGAATCAGCCACCAGCGCTGTATCATCAGCGAACAACAGCAGACCCACTTCTCAAGCCCTCTCATTCACAACAGACTGCATACTTGCCCCTCTCTCCAGAACTCTTGCATTCCCCTCCCTAACAACCCCATCCATAAACAAACTATACAACCATGGACACATCACGCACCCCTTCCGTAAACCAACATTCACTGAGAACCAATTACTTTCCTCTCTTCCTACTCGTACACATGCCTTACATCCTTGATAAAAACTTTTCACTGCTTCTAGCAACTTGCCTCTTACATCATATACTCTTAATACCTTCCACAGAGCATCTATATCAACTCTATCTAATACCTTCTCCAGATCCACAAATGCTACATTTGTATTTCTAAGTATTTCTCACATACATTCTTCAAAGCAAACACTTGATCCACACATCCTCTACCACTTCTGAAACCACACTGCACTTCCCCAGTCTGATGCTCTGTACATGCCTTCACCCTCTCAATCAATACCCTCCCATATAATTTCCCAGGAATACTCAACAAACTTATACCTCTACAATTTGAACACTCGCCTTAATCCGCTTTGCTTTTGTACAATGGCACTATGCACGCATTCTGCCAATCCTCAGGCAATTCACCATGAGCCATACATACACTGAATACCCTAACCAACCGGTCAACAACACGGTCACCACCTTTTTTAACAAATTCCACTGCAATACCATCCAAACCCACCGCCTTGACGGCTTTCGTCCTCTGCAAAGCTTTCACTACCTCTTCTCTGTTTACCACATCATTCTCCCTGACCCTCTCACTTCGTACACCACCTCGACCAAAACACCCTATATCTGCCAATCTATCATCTAACACATTCAACAAACCTTGAAAATACTCCCTCTATCTCCCTCTCACATTGCTACTACTTGTTATTACCTCCCCATTATCTCCCTTCACCGATGGACCCATTTGTTCTCTTGTCTTACGCACATTATTTACCTCCTTCCAAAACATCTTTTTATTATTACTATTATCATTATTATTATTGTTATTATTGATATTATTATTATTGTTATTATTATTATCATTATTATTATTATTATTATTATTATTATTATTATTATTATTATTATTATTATTATCATTATTATTATTATTATTGTTATTATCATTATTATCATTATCATCAATATTATTATTGTTATTATTATTATTATCATTATCATTATTATTATCATTATCCTTATCATCATTATCATTGTTATTATTATCATAGTCATCATCGTCATCATCATCATCATCATCATCACCATTACACAAGCACACATATATACCAGTCCTTCAAACTCCTCCAAAAGAATATTAGCAGAAGTTAGTAGTTTGGTTTCTGGAGCACAACACAACATTGCTACCAAGCCTGACACCTTACACCTCAGCTGGGACGAGAGGGACGCCAAGCTCAGGACATTAACCTCTCACACGGGCAATCTCGGCTCAATCACTCATTCTTAAGTTCCCATCCTTGCTGCTCTTCTCGTCTCCATTCCTACCTTTTTCATTTCCTTCCCTCCTTCTTTTCCTAAAAAAGACTTTCATTTTCCTTATAACAGATAAAAGAATGTCAGTGGTTAACTTAGCCATGACCTCATGAGTCCAACCTAGGAGCTTGACTACACACTCCGTGGGTATGACGGCCCCGTCTCTCGACCTGACCCTTAAGAATTAGGTCACGTCATCATGCCCAAGGGTCGTTTTTTCCTTGTAGCCAAAGGTCATCGTAGCGTCGTACTCAGGTGGTTAATCCAAGAGCGAACATGCTATTCATCTCAAAACCCACGAAACAAATCAATGATCATTTCCCATATTAAAGGAACATTGTAACTTACTGTTGACATATTGGCCAGAGATATCTACAACCAGGGGTGTTGTTCAACAACCAGCTGTGCTGATCCATGATCAGTGATGACCCACAGCCAGTGATGCTGATCCACTTCCAATGTTAAGGATCCACAACCAATGGTGCTGACCCACAACCAATGGTGCTGATCCACAGCCAGTGATGCTATTCCATATCCAATGGTACTGATTCACAGTTAGTACTTCTGATCCAACACCAGTGTTATTGATCCACAGCCAGTAGTACCGATACAGAACAGTGATGCTGATCCACATCCAGCGATATTGATCCACTGTCAGTGGTACTATTCCACAGCAATGATACTGATCCATATCCATCGGTATTATTCACAGCCAATGATGCTGATCCACATCCAACTGTACTGATCCACGGCCAGTGGGAGCGGTCCGCAGCTAGTGATACTGATCCACAGCCAGTGGTACTGATCCACTGACAGTGGCGCTGGTTCACAGACATTGATGCTGATCCACAGCTAGTGTTGCTGATTCACAACCTGGGGTGATTGTCCACAACCAGTGGTGGTTATTCACAGTCATTGGTGGTGATACACAGCCAGTTGTGCTGATCCACAGCCAGTGGTGATGATCCACAGCCAGTTTTGGTGATGATCCACAACCAGTGTTGGTGATCCACAGCCAGTGGTGATGATCCACAACCAGTGTTGGTGATCCACAATCAGTGGTGGTGATCCACAGCCAGTGATGATGATCCGCAACCAGTGTTGATGATCCACAACCAGTGGTGGTAATCCACAGCCAGTGGTGATGATCCACAGCCAGTGTTGATGATCCACAATCAGTGGCGGTGATCTGAAGCCAGTGGTGATGATCCATAACCAGTGGTGGTGATTCACAGCCAGTAGCACTCATCCACAACCAGTGGTGATAATCCACAACCAGTGGTGGTGGTCCACATCCAGTGTTGGTAATCCACAGTCAGTGTTGCTGATCCACAATCAGTAGTGCTGATCCACAACTAGTGATGATGATCCACAACCAATGGTGGTGATTCACAACCAGTGTTGGTAATCCACCGTCAGTGTTGCTGATCCACAATCAGTGGTGCTGATCCACAACCATTGTTGATGATCCATACCTAGTGATGGTGATCAACAACCATTGTTGGTGATCCACAGCTAGTGGTGGTGATCCACAACCAGTGGTGGTGATCCACAGCTAGTGGTGGTGATCCACAACCAGTGGTGGTGATCCACAGCTAGTGGTGGTGATCCACAACCAGTGGTGGTGATCCACAGCTAGTGGTAGTGATCCACAACCAGTGGTGGTGATCCACAGCTAGTGGTGGTGATCCACAACCAGTGGTGGTGATCCACAGCTAGTGGTGGTGATCCACAACCAGTGGTGGTGATCCACAGCTAGTGGTGGTGATCCACAACCAGTGGTGGTGATCCACAGCTAGTGGTGGTGATCCACAACCAGTGGTGGTGATCCACAGCTAGTGGTGCTGATCCACAACCATTGTTGATGATCCATACCTAGTGATTGTGATCCACAACCATTGTTGGTGATCCACAGCTAGTGGTGGTGATCCACAACCAGTGGTGGTGATCCACAAGAAGTAGTGGTGATCCACAACTAGTTTTAGTGATCCACAAACAGTGGTGGTGATCCACAAGAAGTAGTGGTGATCCACAACTAGTTGTGGTGATCCACAACCAGTGGTGGTGGTGATCCACAAGAAGTAGTGGTGATCCACAAGAAGTAGTGGTGATCCACAACTAGTGGTGGTGATCCTCAACCAGCGGTGGTGATCCACAAGAAGTAGTGGTGATCCACAACTAGTCTTGGTGATCCACAACCAGCGATGGTGATCCACAAGAAGTAGTGGTGATCCACAACTAATGGTGGTGATCCTCAACCAGTGGTGCTGATCCACAAGAAGTAGTGGTGATCCACAACTAGTCTTGTTGATCCACAACCAGTAGTGGTGATCCACAACTAGTCTTGTTGATCCACAACCAGTAGTGGTGATCCACAAGAAGTAGTGGTGATCCACAACTAATGGTGGTGATCCTCAACCAGTGGTGCTGATCCACAGCTAGTGGTGCTATTCTATGCTACAATAATACGTTCAAGCGATAATACTTCCCTTAGCATATCTCAAGTCTTTCAAGACATCTATGGATTCTCCTGTAACACATATATTCAGATATTAACAGATTGCTTGACCTAATAGATCTATTGAACACACATAAGCAGAGGCTTTTTTTGCCGAACAGATTGTTACTCAGATGAAAGGTAGAGATGAAGGAAGATAAACATCATGCTGTTCTTCACGTCTCCTCCCATCACCATGTGCCACCTGCCATGCAGGGCCTGAAGTCATTGTCTCTTCTGCCAAGTTATCATGGGCGATTGCAGGAGCATTGATTCGTTTTGAAGAGGTGTATATGAACGGCTGTGTGTGTGTGTGTGTGTGTGTGTGTGTGTGTGTGTGTGTGTGTGTGTGTGTGTGTGTGAAAGAGCGTGCACTTTGTCCATCGCCTGGAGCAGTGAGGCAGAGCCCAGAGAGCAGTAAGTCAGAGCGGTCCACATTCATGCCGGAAATTAGGTTCTGCACTTCACCTTGACCCCAGTTGAGCTCATCATCTGTATTTGTGTCACCAGTCAATACATGTGACCCTCTCATCCTTATATGATATCGTCTTTAGTTTTTTGGCCTTTATTGTATGTTAATATTTGTCACTTATATCAGGATTTCAAGGAGTTATCTCATGTCTGGTGAGGCAACATCTCACAGCAACCTTATTTCAGTGGTGTACATGATGCTGTACATAGCACAACACTCGTTCATCTAAGTACATTCAGAGGTACAAATGTTCTGAGCAAGTTTCACTTCTATGATTCTCTAATGCGACCTTCAGTAACCTTATGGACCACTGGGACATGCAGCAATAACGAACATTCCTGTTCTTCAGGTCATTCCAAATAATGCACTAAGACGTTTACTTTTTGATGGTTTGATCTCACGGGCACAGCAGAGTCTAAAACTTTCCAGATCTATAACCTAACGGAGATGTCCTTCTGACACGGACGTAGAATGTTTTGATCTCTATCGTGACTCCTGAGTGAGATGCTCCAGTAACCTCATCAGGGATAAACAACTCCAATAACATCCTCAACCAACCTGCCGGGAGTTAACTTGATCCAGTCTGTCAACTCCAACTGTTTCATTTCTCAGTAACTTACCAGCGATTAATCCCCTAGAAGGTTGCTGACGCCACGCTCAGTGACCAGCTTCATTTACACGAGCCATCCTCACCATGCATAGTCTCCTCCCCAGACCCTCCTCACTTGTCCAATCCACTCGTATCATAATCAGACCCTCGCTCTTCCCCTTCATCTAATTCTCACTTTCTCTACACTGACGTAACCACTTCAACCCTCCTCTCTCAATTACTTTTTCTGTCATTCATTCATTCATTCATTCATTCATTCATTCACTCATCCATAGGTAACCATTCATCCGTGGAAAGCTAATGATCATTAGAATGTTGAGAATCTTACAATGGAGATTAGTAGCGGACAAAAGTGCATTTTCAGGTGAGAGCTTGCGGAAGGCACCGTCCACCAGTCACTGTCTAGGAAGATTGCATTGGAAATGAATGACCCACGGAAGAGACTATGTAAAACTAACAACACAGTCATGAAGTAACTTCTTAAGACAATGAAAATAAGGAATATCTCTTTCTTTGGCGATGAAAAAAAGATGTTTGTTTGTAAAACAAATGATTGAGAAGTGAACTTACTTCTAGTGGGCTAAAGAAGAAAGGGTAGAGCAGAGGTAGGGACGGTACGGAGGAATACAGGGAGAGAGGGAAAGGAACAAAGGCAAAAATGATTATGAAAAATCAGGTAACAGAGAGGAGAAATCAGGAAGGACAATCTCACAAGTTTCAGAGAGGATATATGAAGGTTACCAGACCTCACGAACCTGGCAGTGGTCCTCTCTTGCCACTCAGGATCACATCAACAGATAATAGCTTCTCCATGAGGTGGAACTTCTCACGTCTCACTGAGGGGTAGCGGGACCTTACCTGGTACAGGGATCATCCAAGAATGGTG
Source organism: Panulirus ornatus (assembly GCF_036320965.1). Taxonomy (NCBI): domain Eukaryota; kingdom Metazoa; phylum Arthropoda; class Malacostraca; order Decapoda; family Palinuridae; genus Panulirus; species Panulirus ornatus. The sequence continues at coordinate 41,934,377 of NC_092240.1, forward strand.
GTCAGCTGCCCCCAGCCTCCTCATGAGGAACACAGCAGATCACAGGTTCTGTGAGCGACTGAGGATGTTGAAGCCTCCACACCGTGACATGTCCGTCTGATCCAGCTAATCTTGCCTTCATACAATCTACGACTATAAAAAAAAAGATTCATATCAATGTTTTGTCTTCCTTCCAAACATGGTATTAGTCTGTATGCTCTCGTTTCCAGCCCGCAAGAAAATGAAAAACCTTCTCCCTCACCATCTTGTTAATCTTCCATCTATTTGTCCTCACCCATCCATCATGTCTAACACGTGGCTGGTGCTCCCTCTCGCTAACCACTTCAGCAGTGTGTGTGTGTGTGTGTGTGTGTCAAGGGAATGTTGATATGCAGTGTGTTGACGGGATAAAGAAGGTTAGGTAACGATGTCGGAGGCTGGAGAAGTGAGAGAGAAGCATGGGAACAGTACTGGGGAGCATGTAGCGTGGTAATGGAGCAAGATAACGAGCAGAAGAGCACAGAAGTGCGACGGAGGAGGAGAATCATTGAGGAGGAGTTACAGGGGTTGTGACAGAGATGGGCACAGGGAAAGCAAGGAGCAAGAGGGAGGAGCATGAAGGAATGGCAGAAAAACGTGGGGACGGAGAGGTGAGCATGTAAGAGTGTCATGAAAGTGAAAATAATGCCTATGTATATATATATATACATATATATATATATATATATATATATATATATATATATATATATATATATATATATATATATATATATATATATATATATATACATATATATATATATATGTGTGTGTGTGTGTGTGTGTGTATGTGTGTGTGTGTGTGTGTGTGTGTGTGTGTGTGTGTGTGTGTGTGTGTGTGTCTACAGAGAGAGAGAGAGAGAGAGAGAGAGAGAGAGATCTTCCAGATATATTCAGATGTTTTTGTCATTGCATTACTCTTACGGTCGAATGATAGCAGATACAGGACTAAGATTCTGGGCCTTGAAGGAATTTTGAGGCCACCAAAGGCTGCTTTTCAAAATACTCGTATGAAGGTTATGTGAAACGTGGTAATAAGATACCGTAGAGTATTATAAAGCATCCAACGTTACGTGTAGAACTTGCTTCGAGAAGACGACGGGAGGACCAAGGGAGGAACTAGAAAAGATCTGATTAGAACCTGGGAGGATGTGAGGGAGACATTGAAAAGACCTGGTGAACTTAGGATGATATGGAGAGGAACTGGAGAACACTGGAGAAGAGCTGGGAAGATCTGGAGAGGATCTGGGGAACACTGGAGAAGAGCTGGGAAGATCTGGAGAGGATCTGGGGAACACTGGAGAAGAGCTGGGAAGATCTGGAGAGGATCTGGGGAACACTGGAGAAGAGCTGGGAAGATCTGGAGAGGATCTGGGGATAATTTGTGAAGACATGGAGAGGATCTTGGTAGACCTGTTCGTGCGCTTGTGTCACTCGTTCACGGCTGAGCCATAGCACCAAAAGCTCCCAAATTCTAGGTGTAAGTTCTTCTTGAAGGCCGTTTTGAGGCCACCAGAGGTCATTTTTTTCCCCGGGCACCGGTGGTTGGCACGTAAATTGGTTCCAACATCGGTTGGGGCAAAACACCACAACTACGACAGGCCTAGCCAGCCGATAGCTTGTTATTCAGCTCGATTTAACCCTGAGGTGTCCACCTCAGGAGACATGACCCTCGCTGACAGGACGGTGAACCTGCCTAGGATTTGTGGAAAGACGTTTGGTAGATCCTTTATATATTACAGCTTCAAAGTGTGACCCGTTCGGAAAGTGTAATGTACAGAACGGTTTAGAAATTTCTGTCTTTGCTCACGCAGTTCTTCATACATTTGTGATATATGGTTTCTATGTGAATATATATATATATATATATATATATATATATATATATATATATATATATATATATATATATATATATATATATATATATATATATATATATATATATATATCTTTTCTTTTCTTTCAAACTATTCGCCATTTCCCGCATTAGCGAGGTAGCGTTAAGAACAGAGGACTGGGCCTTTGAGGGAATACCCTCACCTGGCCCAATTCTCTGTTCCTTCTTTTGGAAAAATAAAAAAAAACCGAGAGGGGAGGATTTCCAGCCCCCCGCTCCCTCCCCTTTTAGTCGCCTTCTACGACACGCAGGGAATACGTGGGAAGTATTCTTAATCCCCTATCCCCAGGGATATATATATATATATATATATATATATATATATATATATATATATATATAGTTTCATTATTCTTATATATAGAACATTACTCACCTTAGAAAACAAGAATAACCTGGCCATATGCCTCGCCACTACGAACGCTAAGATAACACATTAATAAATTCCTTTGCTGGATTAATTCAAATATACGAGTGTTGGCAGTGACAACCCTGCCTCTAACCTACCTACGCCAGCACGTGTGTTGGCACTGACAACCTACCTGCGTACCAACACCACCGCCACAGTGTACCCTACGTCGCAAGGCTGAACATCTCTATTCCTAGACCCACATGACGGTGGTGCAATTTGTCAATAGTGTTCGCTGATACAAGGCAAACTTAGTCGGCAGAGTTAGTGGCTCTATGGCACTCAGTCTGACGTACTTGTCCAACAGGAGGGAACGAGGGGGAAAAATGTAAGACTTAACTGAGTTGCTAGAGAGCTGCGGTGAGGGCGTTGTGTGGCAGTGGTGGTGTTCGTCGTCAGCTGGAAAATAGTTTAGAAAAGACCGTTGAGCCGTCGTCTGTCTTTGTTACGTATTTGTGATGGGGAGTTGTTCAGGCAGTGTGGGAGGGCGTGATCTCCTGGGGCGTGGGGTAAGGGGCGAGGGGAGACTGTATGATACATTTATAGGGAGAGAAGAGGAAGATTGTGAGATACATGGGGGAAAAGGGAAGCTGGAAGGAGAGAGAGAGAGAGAGAGAGAGAGAGAGAGAGAGAGAGAGAGAGAGAGAGAGAGAGAGAGAGAGAGAGAGAGAGAGAGAGAGAGAGAGAGAGAGAGAGAGAGAGAGAACACGAGTCTGGGATATCACCAGCCGGAGACAACACCAGAGTGGGAAACCATTAGCAGTGGACCCCACTAGTTTGGGACACAGCTAAACCTAGATGCCAACAGTGTAAGACGGTGACCATCACAGTGAGACATCACCAGCCTGGGGCACCACCAGCCTGGAACACCTGCTGACAGGATCAAGGGAACCGTCTCTTGCTGCCTCAGGAAAGATTTCTTACAACTAATCATCTCGTGTGAGAATCCGAGTCAGTAATATAATCACAAAAACAGATCTGATTCAGGACAAAAATTCTCTTAAAATAGCCGATGTAGCATATGAACTCACATGCCCAACTTAAGGTTGCAACCTTGAGAAGAACATGATTTATGTTAGTACGACATATTGCTTACCCAGCACACGCAACACCGTCCACATACAAGACGGGCGACCACGAAGACCGTAGGATGAGACATCATAATCTACTACTCTCACCAGACAAATCGTCGTCGAAATGAACATACAACACACGTAAACGTACAACCCAGTCATCAACATCCAAAAAGACAGGAATTAAGAGCACTCTAAGGCTATGATAACACCAACCATTCACGCCTGTTGTTACGAGGACCTTCCAGAACACACCTAGAGAGGAGTCATCACCAAGACACACCTCATCTTACCTGACTGATTTCCAAGCATTACCCAACGACCTTACCTAGTTCATCCAGTCTTACCTGTTCATGGCCCCTCGACCAAAGGCTAGAAGGACATGACTGATACCTCGTCAGTCATTCTTATTCAAGATATTAAACTTTACAAACTGTGTTTTCGAATGTACTTTAGTTCATATGATGCAGTTCAACATATGCTACAAACCTTTTGTTATTCAGTATAATTCTGAAGTAATACCCATGAGAGAACAGAGGACAGTACATAAACCACCTTCCTGTTTGTGTTATGTGCACAATAATGAAATAGAAAAGACTAGATGTAGTTAGCGATTATGCAGAGGTCTTCAACATACCATGTCAAGGTGAAAATGCAGAACCTAATGAGACAAACAATATATATATATATATATATATATATATATATATATATATATATATATATATATATATATATATATATATATATATATATATATATATATATATATATATATATATGCACAAAATTCATACTGTCTGCCCTTATTCATTTCCGTCACCACCCCGCCACACATTAAATGACAACCCCATACCCCCGCATGTGCGTGAGGTAGCTCTAGGAAAAGACACAAAGGCCACATTCGTTCACATTCAGTCTCTAGCTGTCATGTATAATGCACCGAAGCCACAGCTCCCTTTCCTCATCCAGGCCCCACAAAACTTTCCATGGTTTACCCCAGACGCTCCACGCGCCCTGGTTCAATCCGTTGACAGCACGTCGACCCCGTTACACCACATCGTTCCAATTCACTCTATTCCTTGCACGCCTTTCCCCTTCCTGCATGTTCAGGCCCCGATAACTCAAAATCGTTTTCACACCATCTTTCCACCTCCAATTTGGTCTCCCACTTCTCCTCGTTCCCTCCACCTCTGACACATGTACCCTTTTTGTCAATCTTTCCTCACTCATTCTCTCCATGTGACCAAACCATTTCAAAACACCCTATTCTGCTCTCTCAACCACACTCTTTTTACCACCACACATGTCTCTTACCCTCTCATTACTTACTCGGTCAAACCACCTCACACCACATATTGTCTTCAAACATCTCATTTCCAGCACATCCACCCTCCTACGCACAACTCTATCTATAGCCCACGCCTCGCAAGCATATAAGATTGTTGGAACCGCTATTCCTTCAAGCATACCCATTTTTGCTTTCCAAGATAACTTTCTCGACTTCTACATATTTTTCAACGCTCCCAGAACTTTCGCTCCCTCCGCCACCCTATGATTCACTTCCGCTTCCATGGTTCCTTATATATATATATATATATATATATATATATATATATATATATATATATATATATATATATATATATATATATATATATATATATATATATATATATATATATATATATATATATATATATGTATGTATATATATATATATATATATATATATATATATATATATATATATATATATATATATATATATATATATATATATATATATATATATATATATATATATATATATTGGAAAGGATCACAATTTTGAGCGCGATCAAGATATTCTTATGAGTCCACGGGGAAAATTAAACACGAAAAGTTCCCAAGTGCACTTTCGTGTAATAATCACATCATCAGGGGTGACACAAGAGAGAAATATAACAGTCAGCTGATATACATCGAAGAGACTAAGCTAGGACGCCATTTGGTAAACATGTGATTGTCCAAAACATACAACGAGCGTTCATAAACTTATCATTTTTCAAATCTTATCAACAATAAAGTTATCTGATTTGTATAGACCATCACTAATATTAAGATTATAATTCTTTGTGTATTTAATAATAGAAGATTCAATGATATTTCTCTTGGTAATAGAGTTAGAGTTAACAACTGAGATGGCGTTACTCCAGTCAATACAATGATCATAGTTTTTAACATGATTAAACAAGGCATTTGATTCCTGTCCCGTTCTTATACTATATTCATGTTGCTTAAGTCTAACAGAATGATCCTTACCAGTCTGACCAACATAAGATTTATCACAGTTTCCACAAGGAACTTTATAGATGCAACCAAGAGAATTTTTTGGTGAATTCCTGATTAAGATATTCTTTATAGTATTATTGTTGGTAAAGGCAACATTTACATTAAAGGATTTAAGCAACATGGGAAGCAAAGTGAAATCATTATTAAAAGAGAGAACTAAAAGATTCTTGGTGTCAATGTGAGGTTTGGTCTCAACTCTATAAAATGATTTCTTTGCTAACTTGAGGGAATTATCAATGAAAGATCTAGGGTACTTTAACCAATATTCATAAATTACACAGAAATATTTGTTTCACCGATGTATCCCCTGATGTTAAAACTTCCCCTTCCTAAGTTATGCTCCTAAAGAAAATATTTAGCTTTCCATAGTTATCATAATCATATATCCTCTTTGAATCACGATTTTCACCTCCTCCCTTTTTGAGTCTTTTTAAACACATATTGTGATTTAAGGTGTACGTGATCACTTGTCTCAGCAGGTGTGTTGTAGTTGATGTTATCTACATCCATGACAAGATAACGTCCGGTACTGATGTTCTGTCTGTCCCTGTAACTCCTCCTGTAGTATGGTCGCTCACGTGTTGGTACGAGACATTCTTCCATATACACTCAAGGACTTGTACCTCCAGTACTACTTACCTTCATGTTGATCATAACATTTCCCGGTTCGTTAAGAATCGGATTATAAGAACTACATCATTCTTGAAGAGAGAGCCACCTGATGGTTCTTTCACCACACTGATTTTACCTTTGTGTGTGTGAGTGTGTGTGTGTGTGTGTGTGTGTGTGTGTGTGTGTGTGTGTGTGTGTGTGTGTTTGTTTTATTCACTGTTCTTTAGTAACTGTTTCAATCTAATAATATCCCCTGATATATGTGTGAACATGTACATAAGCGTCTGTATATGAGGAGATGTTTGTGTATATGTTCACACATTCACAAGAAAAATGTAAGAACTATACCAGTATGGCAGCGAGTTATTACAGGCTGTGTTGCTGACACTGACTCCCATAATTTCGATGTTGCCTTCTGGCGAGGCTTAATAATACCGGAAATTAATTTCCAGCTGCCACGATGATTATATGGTAAAGGAACACACCCGCTGGATAGCCGTATTTCTTCTTCGTCTTCTTTCGTCTCAGTCGACCGTCAATGAGACTCATATTTCACCGTTTGATTGGTGGAATGGGAGAGAGAGAGAGAGAGAGAGAGAGAGAGAGAGAGAGAGAGAGAGAGAGAGAGAGAGAGAGAGAGAGAGAGAGAGAGAGAGAGAGAGAAGGAAGTTAGAAAAAATAAAGGAATTGGAAAGATGAATCACTGTAAAGATAATAAGGAAGGTGATGCTTACAAGCGAGTGAAGATGAAGTAATGACAAAAACATCTAAAAAGACACATATGAAAAGGCAAGTATGCATATATATATATATATATATATATATATATATATATATATATATATATATATATATATATATATATATATATTCCTATGAGTCCACGGGGAAAATCAAACACGAAAAGTTCCCAAGTGCACTTTCGTGTAATAATCACATCATCAGGGGAGACACAAGAAAGAAATATAAGTCAATTGATATACATCGAACAGACGAAGCTAGGACGCCATTTGGTAAACATCGGATTGTCCAAAACATGTTTGTAAGCAGTATTGTACAAAGACAAAGGGGATAAAAGTGAGTGCTCAAATTACAGAGGTATAAGTTTGTTGAGTATTCCTGGGAAATTACATGGGAGGGTATTGATTGAGAGGGTGCAGGCATGTACAGAGCATCAGATTGGGGAAGAGCAGTGTGGTTTCAGAAGTGGTAGAGGATGTGTGGATAAGGTGTTTGCTTTGAAGGATATATGTGAGAAGTACTTAGAAAAGCAAATGGATTTGTATGTAGCATTTATGGATCTGGAGAAGGCATATGATAGAGTTGATAGATATGCTCTGTGGAAGGTATTAAGAATATATGGTGTGGGAGGCAAGTTGTTAGAAGCAGTGAAAAGTTTTTATTTAGGATGTAAGGCAACCTGGTTCATTCACTGGTTCTCAGTGAATGTAGGTTTGCGGCAGGGGTGTGTGATGTCTCCATGGTTGTTTAATTTGTTTATGGATTGGGTTGTTAGGGAGGTGCATCCAAGCGTTTTGGAAAGGGGGGCAAATATGCAGTCTGTTGTGGATGAGACAGCTTTGGAAGTGAGCCAGTTGTTGTATGCTGATGATACAGCGCTCCAACAATGTTATTTGGTTGCGAGGCGTGGGCTATGGATAGAGTTGTGCGGAGGAGGGTGGATGTGCTAGAAATGAGATGTTTGAGGACAATATGTGGTGTGAGGTGGTTTGATCGAGTAAGTAATAATAGGGTAAGAGAGATATGTGGTAATAAAAAGAGTGTAGTTGAGAGAGTAGAAGAGGATGATTTGAATTGGTTTGGTCACATGGGGAGAATGAGTGATGAAAGAGTGACGAAGAGGATATATGTGTTAGAGGTGGAGGGAACGAGGAGAAGTGGGAGACTAAACTGGAGGTGGAAAGATGGAGTGAAAAAGATCTAGAGTGATCGGGGCCTGAACATGCAGGAGAGTGAAAGTCGTGGAAGGAACAGAGTGAATTTGAACGATGTGGTATACCGGGGCTGACGTGCTATCAATGGATTAAACCAAAGCATATGAAGCGTCTGGGGTAAACAATGGAAAAATCTGTGGGGCATGGATGTGGAAAGGGAGATGTGGTTTCGGTGCGTTATTATATGAGAGCTGGAGACTGAGTGTGAACGAAAGTGGCCTTTGTTGTCTTTTCCTAGCGCTACCTCGCGCGCATTTGGGGGAAGGGGGCTGTTATTTCATGTGTTGCGGGATGGCGATGGGAACGAATAAAGGCAGACAGTATGAATTATGTACATGTGTGTATATATATGTATATATATATATATATATATATATATATATATATATATATATATATATATATATATATATATATATATATATATACATATATATATATATATATATATATATATATATATATATATATATATATATATATATATATATATATATATATATATATATATATATATATATATATATATATAAATGTATGCGTTAAGATGTATAGGTATGTATATTTGCGTGTGTGGACGTATATGTATATGTACGTGTGTATGTAGGTGGGTTGGGCCATTCTTTTGTCTGTTTCCTCGCGCTACCTCGCTAACGCGGGAGACAGCGACAAAGCAAATATATATATATATATATATATATATATATATATATATATATATATATATATATATATATATATATATATATTCCCTGGGGATAGGGGAGAAAGAATACTTCCCACGTATTCCCTGCGTGTCGTAGAAGGCGACTAAAAGGGAAGGGAGCGGGGGGCTGGAAATCCTCCCCTCTCGTTTTTTTTTTTTTTTTTTTTTTTTTTTAATTTTCCAAAAGAAGGAACAGAGAAGAGGTCCAGGTGAGGATATTCCCTCAAAGGCCCAGTCCTCTGTTCTTAACGCTACCTCGCTATCGCGGGAAATAGCGAATAGTATTAAAAAAAAAAAAGAAATATATATATATATATATATATATATATATATATATATATATATATATATATATTTATATGTATATATATATATATATATATATATATATATATATATATATATATATATATATATATATATATATATATATATATATATATATATATATATATATATATATACATATATATATATATATATATATATATATGTATATATATATATATATATATATATATATATATATATATATATATATATATATATATATATATATATATATAATACATATATATATATATATATATATATATATATATATATATATATATATATATATATATATATATATATATATATATATATATATATATATACATATATATATATATATATAGTTTTTCAAACTAGCGAGGTAGCGTTAAGAACATATGCCTGGGCCTTTGAGGGACTACCCTCACCTGGCCCAATTCTCTGTTCCTTCTTTTGGAAAATTAAAAAAAAAATGAGAGGGGAGGATTTCCAGCCCCCCGCTCCCTCCCCTTTTAGTCGCCTTCTACGACACGCAGAGAATACGTGGGAAGTATTCTTGCTCCCCTATCCCCAGGGATATATATATATATATATATATATATATATATATATATATATATATATATATATATATATATATATATATATATATATATATATATATATATATATATATATATATATATGTATATATATATATATATATATATATATATATATATATATATATATATATATATATATATATATATATATATACATATATATATATATATATATATATATATATATATATATATATATATATATATTTATAAATTTATATATTTTCTTCTATAATAGTTTGTCGCTATCTCCCACGTTAGCGAGGTAGCGTAGGGAAACAGACGAAAGGATGGCCCAACCCACCCACATTCACGTGTATATACATACACGTCCACACACGCACATATACATACCTATATATCTCACCGTAGGGGATGAAGAATACCTCCCACGTATTTCCTGCGTTTCGTAGAAGGCGACTAAAAGGGGAGGGAGCGGGAGGCTGGAAATCCTCCCCTCTCGTTTTTTTTCTTTTTTTAATTTTCCAAAAGAAGGAACAGAGGGAGGCCAGGTGAGGATATTCCACAAAGGCCCAGTCCTCTGTTCTTAACGCTACCTCACTAATGCGGGAAATGGCGGATAGTTTAAAAGAAAAAGAATATATATATATATATATATATATATATATATATATATATATATATATATATATATATATATATATATATATATATATATATACATATATATATATATGAGCATATTTAGAGTTGTTGATATTCTTTCTTACCTTCTTTAGTTTTCTCAATATTGTTCTTCCATCAAGCGGGTGCGCAAACACCAGTTGTCCAAGATTATCTATATCATTTCAATCAAACTTTACTCTTCACAAAGGCATCATCAGGAATATACAAAAAAGAGAAAAACTGCTTCACAAATCTTGGATAAAATATGTAAACGTAAAGAATATGTGTATAAGAAACAAATCACAGTACAGAATACCCAGTCCAGAGTATATACTGCAAATGCACAGTACACGGTAAACAATACTCAGTACACAATAAACAATATACAGTGCACAGTATAGTGTACACAATACACAGTACATAATAAAGAGCATACAGTGCAAAATATATAATACACAGTACACAATAAAGATTACGCCGTACACAATACACACTACACAGTGCACAGTACACAAAACTGAGGAAAAACACTGCAACAGCTAACACTACCGGATTATTCTCTCATCTCTTCGTCTCTCTCTCTCTCTCTCTCTCTCTCTCTCTCTCTCTCTCTCTCTCTCTCTCTCTCTCTCTCTCTCTCTCTCTCTCTCTCTCTCTCAGTAAGTGGAGGAGGGACAAACTTCTCACTCATCTGGTCCTGAAGGTTTATTATTAAAGTTTCTTCCCATAAACCCCAGAGATGATTATCCTTCCCCCAGGATGTGTGCCCCCGGTCTCTCTCGGGGTCGCACACACGAGTCTGCTGGTGAAGTGGGCAGTGAGGAGAGACTGGGAGGGCGAGGAGGTAGAAATAAGAAGTGGGCAATAAGAGAGAGAGAGAGAGAGAGAGAGAGAGAGAGAGAGAGAGAGAGAGAGAGAGAGAGAGAGAGAGAGAGAGAGAGAGAGAGAGAGAGGAGAGAGAGAGAGAGAGAGAGAGAGAGAGAGAGAGAGAGAGAGAGAGACATATTTATATATATATATATATATATATATATATATATATATATATATATATATATATATGCGTAAGACAAGGGAGCAAATGGGAACTTCAGTGAAGGGCGTAAATGGGGAGGTGATAACAAGTAGTGGTGATGTGAGAAGGAGATGGAATGAGTATTTTGAAGGTTTGTTGAATGTGTCTGATGACAGAGTGGCAGATATAGGGTGTTTTGGTCGAGGTGGTGTGCAAAGTGAGAGGGTTAGGGAAAATGATTTGGTAAACAGAGAAGATGTAGTAAAAGCTTTGCGGAAGATGAAAGCCGGCAAGGCAGCAGGTTTGGATGGTATTGCAGTGGAATTTATTAAAAAAGGGGGTGACTGTATTGTTGACTGGTTGGTAAGGTTATTTAATGTATGTATGACTCATGGTGAGGTGCCTGAGGATTGGCGGAATGCGTGCATAGTGCCATTGTACAAAGGCAAAGGGGATAAGAGTGAGTGCTCAAATTACAGAGGTATAAGTTTGTTGAGTATTCCTGGTAAATTATATGGGAGGGTATTGATTGAGAGGGTGAAGGCATGTACAGAGCATCAGATTGGGGAAGAGCAGTGCGGTTTCAGAAGTGATAGAGGATGTGTGGATCAGGTGTTTGCTTTGAAGAATGTATGTGAGAAATACTTAGAAAAGCAAATGGATTTGTATGTAGCATTTCTGGATCTGGAGAAGGCATATGATAGAGTTGATAGAGATGCTCTGTGGAAGGTATTAAGAATATATGGTGTGGGAGGCAAGTTGTTAGAAGCAGTGAAAAGTTTTTATCGAGGATGTAAGGCATGTGTACGTGTAGGAAGAGAGGAAAGTGATTGGTTCTCAGTGAATGTAGGTTTGCGGCAGGGGTGTGTGATGTCTCCATGGTTGTTTAATTTGTTTATGGATGGGGTTGTTAGGGAGGTAAATGCAAGAGTCCTGGAAAGAGGGGCAAGTATGAAGTCTGTTGGGGATGAGAGAGCTTGGGAAGTGAGTCAGTTGTTGTTCGCTGATGATACAGCGCTGGTGGCTGATTCATGTGAGAAACTGCAGAAGCTGGTGACTGAGTTTGGTAAAGTGTGTGGAAGAAGAAAGTTAAGAGTAAATGTGAATAAGAGCAAGGTTATTAGGTACAGTAGGGTTGAGGGTCAAGTCAATTGGGAGGTGAGTTTGAATGGAGAAAAACTGGAGGAAGTGAAGTGTTTTAGATATCTGGGAGTGGATCTGTCAGCGGATGGAACCATGGAAGCGGAAGTGGATCATAGGGTGGGGGAGGGGGCGAAAATTTTGTGAGCCTTGAAAAATGTGTGGAAGTCGAGAACATTATCTCGGAAAGCAAAAATGGGTATGTTTGAAGGAATAGTGGTTCCAACAATGTTGTATGGTTGCGAGGCGTGGGCTATGGATAGAGTTGTGCGCAGGAGGATGGATGTGCTGGAAATGAGATGTTTGAGGACAATGTGTGGTGTGAGGTGGTTTGATCGAGTAAGTAACGTAAGGGTAAGAGAGATGTGTGGAAATAAAAAGAGCGTGGTTGAGAGAGCAGAAGAGGGTGTTTTGAAATGGTTTGGGCACATGGAGAGAATGAGTGAGGAAAGATTGACCAAGAGGATATATGTGTCGGAGGTGGAGGGAACGAGGAGAAGAGGGAGACCAAATTGGAGGTGGAAAGATGGAGTGAAAAAGATTTTGTGTGATCGGGGCCTGAACATGCAGGAGGGTGAAAGGAGGGCAAGGAATAGAGTGAATTGGAGCGATGTGGTATACAGGGGTTGACGTCTGTCAGTGGATTGAATCAAGGCATGTGAAGCGTCTGGGGTAAACCATGGAAAGCTGTGTAGGTATGTATATTTGCGTGTGTGGACGTGTAATGTGTATGGGGGGGGGGTTGGGCCATTTCTTTCGTCTGTTTCCCTTGCGCTACCTCGCAAACGCGGGAGACAGCGACAAAGTATAAAAAAAAGAAAAAAAAATATATATATATATATATATATATATATATATATATATATATATATATATATATATATATATATATATATATATATTATCCCTGGGGATAGGGGAGAAAGAATACTTCCCACGTATTCCCCGCATGTTGTAGAAAGCGACTAAAAGGGGAGGGAGCGGGTGGCTGGAAATCTCCAAAAGAGGGAACAGAGAAGGGGGCCAGGTGAGGATATTCCCTCAAAAGCCTAGTCCTCTGTTCTCAACGCTACCTCGCTAATGCGGGAGATGGCGAATAGTATGAAAAAAAAAAAATATATATATATATATATATATATATACATATATATATATATATATATATATATATATATATATATATATATATATATATATATATATATATATATATATATATATATATATATATATATATATATTATATATATACATATATATATATATATATATATATATATATATATATATATATATATATATATATATATATATATATATATATATATATATATATATATATATATATATATATATATATATATATATATATATATATATATATATGCATATATATATATATATATATATATATATATATATATATATATATATATATATATATATATATATATATATATATATATATATATATATATATATATATATATATATATATATATGTATATATACATATATATATATATATATATATATATATATATATATATATATATATATATATATATATATATATATATATATATATATATATATATATATATATATATATATATATATATATATATATATATATATATAGGGGATAGGGGAGAAAGAATACTTCCCACGTATTCCCTGCGTGTCGTAGAAGGTGACTAAAAGGGGAGGGAGCGGGGAGCTGAAAATCCTCCCCTCTTGTTTTCTTTTTTAATTTTCCAAAAGAGGGAACAAAGAAGGGGGCCAGGTGAGGATATTCCCTCAGAGGCCCAGTCCTCTGTTCTTAACGCTACCTTGCTAATGCGGGAAATGGCGAATAGTTTGATAGAAAAGAAAAAAAAAAAGATATATATATATATATATATATATATATATATATATATATATATATATATATATATATATATATATGTATATATATATATATATATATATATATATATATATATATATATATATATATATATATATATATTTATATATATATATATATATATATATATATATATATATATATATATATATATATATATATATATATATATATATATATATATATATATATATATAAGAGAGATGTGTGGAAATAAAAAGAGCGTGGTTGAGAGAGCAGAAGAGGTTGTTTTGAAATGGTTTGGGCACATGGAGAGAATGAGTGAGGAGAGATTGACCAAGAGGATATATGTGTCGGAGGTGGAGGGAACGAGGAGAAGAGGGAGACCAAATTGGAGGTGGAAAGATGGAGTGAAAAAGATTTTGTGTGATCGGGGCCTGAACATGCAGGAGGGTGAAAGGAGGGCAAGAAATAGAGTGAATTGGAGTCATGTGGTATACAGGGGTTGACGTGCTGTCAGTGGATTGAAGCAAGGCATGTGAAGCGTCTGGGGTAAACCATGGAAAGCTATGTAGGTATGTATATTTGCGTGTGTGGACGTGTGTATGTACATGTGTATGGGGGGGGGGGTTGGGCCATTTCTTTCGTCTGTTTCCTTGCGCTACCTCGCAAACGCGGGAGACAGCGACAAAGTATAAAAAAAAAAAAAAAAAAAAAAATATATATATATATATATATATATATATATATATTATCCCTGGGGATAGGGGATTAAGAATACTTCCCACGTATTCCCTGCGTGTCGTAGAAGGCGACTAAAAGGGGTGGGAGCGGGGGGCTGGAAATCCTCCCCTCTCTTTTTTTTTTTTTTTTTTTTTTTTTTTTTTTTTTTTTTTTTCCAAAAGAAGGAACAGAGGGGGCCAGGTGAGGATATTCCAAAAAAGGCCCAATCCTCTGTTCTTAACGCTACCTCGCTATCGCGGGAAACGGCGAATAGTATGAAAAAAAAAAAAAAAAAATATATATATATATATATATATATATATATATATATATATATATATATATATATATATATATATATATATATATATATATAAATATATATATATATATATATATATATATATATATATATATATATATATATATATATATATATGTATATATTTATATATATATATATACATATATATATATATATATATATATATATATATATATATATATATATATATATATATATATATATATATATATATATATATATATATATATATATATATATATATATATATATATATATATATATATATATATATATATATATATATATATATATATATATATATATATATATATATATATATATATATATATATATATATATATATATATATATATATATATATATATATATATATATTCTTAATACCTTCCACAGAGCATCTCTACCAACTCTATCATATGCCTTCTCCAGATCCATAAATGCTATATACAAATCCATTTGCTTTTCTAAGTATTTCTCACATACATTCTTCAAAGCAAACACTTGATCCACACATCCTCTACCACTTCTGAAACCACACTGCTCTTCCGAAGTCTGATGCTCTGTACATGCCTTCACCCTCTCAATCAATACCCTCCCATATAATTTACCAGGAATACTCAACAAACTTATACCTTTGTAATTTGAGCACTCACTCTTATCCCCTTTATCTTTGTACAATGGCACTATGCAAGCATTCCGCCAATCCTCAGGCACCTCACCATGAATCATTTTTTTTTTTTTTCTTTGTCGCTGTCTCCCGCGTTTGCGAGGTAGCGCAAGGAAACAGACGAAAGAAATGGCCCAACCCACCCCCATACACATGTATATACATACGTCCATACACGCAAATATACATACCTACACAGCTTTCCATGGTTTACCCCAGACGCTTCACATGACTTGATTCAATCCACTGACATCACGTCAACCCCGGTATACCACATCGTTCCAATTCACTCTATTCCTTGCCCTCCTTTCACCCTCCTGCATGTTCAGGCCCCGATCACACAAAATCTTTTTCACTCCATCTTTCCACCTCCAATTTGGTCTCCCTCTTCTCCTCGTTCCCTCCACCTCCGACATATATATTCTCTTGGTGAATCTTTCCTCACTCATTCTCTCCATGTGCCCGAACCATTTCAAAACACCCTCTTCTGCTCTCTCAACCACGCTATTTTTATTTCCACACATCTCTCTTACCCTTACGTTACTTACTTGATCAAACCACCTCACACCACATATTGTCCTCAAACATCTCATTTCCAGCACATCCATCCTCTTGCGCACAACTCTATCCATAGCCCAAGTCTCGCAACCATACAACATTGTTGGAACCACTGTTCCTTCAAACATACCCACATTCTTCAAGGCTCCCAGAATTTTCGTCCCCTCCCCCACCCTATGATCCACTTTCGCTTCCATGGTTTCATCCGCTGCCAGATCCACTCCCAGATATCTAAAACACTTCACTTTATCCAGTTTTTCTCCATTCAAACTCACCTCCCAATTGACTTGACCCTCAACCTTGCTCTTATTCACATTTACTCTTAACTTTCTTCTTTCACACACTTTACCAAACTCAGTCACCAGCTTCTGCAGTTTCTCACATGAATAAGCCACCAGCGCTGTATCATCAGCGAACAACAACTGACTCACTTCCCAAGCTCTCTCATCCCCAACAGACTTCATACTTGCCCCTCTTTCCAAAACTCTTGCATTCACCTCCCTAACAACCCCATCCATAAACAAATTAAACAACCATGGAGACATCACACACCCCTGCCGAAAACCTACATTCACTGAGAACCAATCACTTTCCTCTCTTCCTACACGTACACATGCCTTACATCCTCGATAAAAACTTTTCACTGCTTCTAACAACTTGCCTCCCACACCATATATTCTTAATACCTTCCACAGAGCATCTCTATCAACTCTATCATATGCCTTCTCCAGATCCATAAATGCTACATACAAATCCATTTGCTTTTCTAAGTATTTCTCACATACATTCTTCAAAGCAAACACCTGATCCACACATCCTCTACCACTTCTGAAACCACACTGCTCTTCCCCAATCTGATGCTCTGTACATGCCTTCACCCTCTCAATCAATATCCTCCCATATAATTTACCAGGAATACTCAACAAACTTATACCTCTGTAATTTGAGCACTCACTCTTATCCCCTTTGCCTTTGTACAATGGCACTATGCACGCATTCCGCCAATCCTCAGGCACCTCACCATGAGTCATACATACATTAAATAACCTTACCAACCAGTCAGCAATACAGTCACCCCCTTTTTTAATAAATTCCACTGCAATACCATCCAAACCTGCTGCCTTGCCGGCTTTCATCTTCCGCAAAGCTTTTACTACCTCTTCTCTGTTTACCAAATCATCTTCCCTAACCCTCTCACTTTGCACACCACCTCGACCAAAACACCCTATATCTGCCACTCTATCATCAAACACATTCAACAAACCTTCAAATACTCACTCCATCTCCTTCTCACATCACCACTACTTGTTATCACCTCCCCATTTGCGCCCTTCACTGAAGTTCCCATTTGCTCCCTTGTCTTACGCACTTTATTTACCTCCTTCCAGAACATATTATTCTCCATAAAATTTAATGATACTCTCTCACCCCAACTCTCATATGCCCTTTTTTCACCTCTTGCACCTTTCTCTTGACCTCCTGTGTCTTTCTTTTATACATCTCCCACTCAATTGGATTTTTTCCCTGCAAAAATCGTCCAAATGCCTCTCTCTTCTCTTTCACTAATACTCTTACTTCTTCATCCCACCACTCACTACCCTTTCTAATCAACCCACCTCCCACTCTTCTCATGCCACAAGTATATTTTGCGCAATCCATCACTGATTCCCTAAATACATCCCATTCCTCCCCCACTCCCCTTACTTCCATTGTTCTCACCCTTTTCCATTCTGTACTCAGTCTCTCCTGGTACTTCCTCACACAAGTCTCCTTCCCTAGCTCACTTACTCTCACCACCCTCTTCACCCCAACATTCACTCTTCTTTTCTGAAAACCCATACAAATCTTCACCTTAGCCTCCACAAGATAATGATCAGACATCCCTCCAGTTGCACCTCTCAGCACATTAACATCCAAAAGTCTCTCTTTCGCGCGCCTGTCAATTAACACGTAATCCAATAACGCTCTCTGGCCATCTCTCCTACTTACATAAGTATACTTATGTATATATCGCTTTTTAAACCAGGTATTCCCAATCATCAGTCCTTTTTCAGCACATAAATCTACAAGCTCTTCACCATTTCCATTTACAACACTGAACACCCCATGTATACCAATTATTCCCTCAACTGCCACATTACTCACCTTTGCATTCAAATCACCCATCACTATAACCCGGTCTCGTGCATCAAAACCACTAACACACTCATTCAACTGCTCCCAAAACACTTGCCTCTCATGATCTTACTTCTCATGCCCAGGTGCATATGCACCAATAATCACCCATCTCTCTCCATCAACTTTCAGTTTTACCCATATTAATCGAGAATTTACTTTCTCATATTCTATCACATACTCCCACAACAACTGTTTCAGGAGTATTGCTACTCCTTCCCTGTATGTGTGTGTGTGTGTGTGTATATATATACATATATATATATATATATATATATATATATATATATATATATATATATATATATATATATATATATATATATATATATATATATATATATATATATATATATATATATATATTATCCCTGGGGATAGGGGTGAAAGAATACTTCCCACGCATTCCTCGCGTGTCGTAGAAGGCGACTAGAGGGGACGGGAGCGGGGGGCCCAGAAATCCTCCCCTCCTTGTATTTTTTTTAACTTTTTAAAATGGGAAACAGAAGAAGGAGTCACGCGGGGAGTGCTCATCCTCCTCGAAGGCTTAGATTGGGGTGCCTAAATGTGTGTGGATGTAACCAAGATGTGAAAAAAGGAGAGATAGGTAGTATGTTTGAGGAAAGGAACCTGGATGTTTTGGCTCTGAGTGAAACGAAGCTCAAGGGTAAAGGGGAAGAGTGGTCTGGTAATGTCTTGGGAGTAAAGTCAGGGGTTAGTGAGAAGACCATGAATCATACGTATATTAAATAACCTTACCAACCAGTCAACAATACAGTCACCCCCTTTTTTAATAAATTCCACTGCAATACCATCCAAACCTGCTGCCTTGCTGGCTTTCATCTTCCGCAAAGCTTCTACTACCTCTTCACTGTTTACCACATCATTTTCCCTAACCCTCTCACTTTGCACACCACCTCGACCAAAACACCCTATATCTGCCACTCTATCATCGAACACATTCTACAAACCTTCAAAATACTCACTTCGTCTCCTTCTCACATCACCACTACTTGTTATCACCTCCCCATTTGCCCCCTTCACTGAAGTTCCCATTTGCTCCCTTGTCTTACACACTTTATTTACCTCCTTCCAAAACATCTTTTTATTCTCCCTAAAATTTAATGACACTCTCTCACCCTAACTCTCATTTGCCCTCTTTTTCACCTCTTGCACCTTTCTCTTGAACTCCTGCCTCTTTCTTTTATACATCTCCCACTCATTTGCATTTTTTCCCTGCAAAAATCGTGGAAATGCCTCTCTCTTCTCTTTCACTAACAACCTTACTTCTTCATCCCACCACTCGCTACCCTTTCTAATCAACCCAACTCCCACGCTTCTCACGCCACAAGCATCTTTTGCGCAAGCCATCACTGCTTCCCTAAATACATCCCATTCCTCCCCAACTCCCCTTACGTCCTTTGTTCTCACCTTTTTCCATCCTGTACTCAGTCTCTCTTAGTACTTCCTCAAACAAGTCTCCTTCCTAAGCTCACTTACTCTCACCACTTATGTAAAGTGTTTTAGATATCTGGGAGTGGATCTGGCAGCGGATGGAACCATGGAAGCGGAAGTGGATCATAGGGTGGGGGAGGGGGCAAAAATTCTGGGAGCCTTGAAGAATGTGTGGAAGTCGAGAACATTATCTCGGAAAGCAAAAATGGGTATGTTTGAAGGAATAGTGGTTCCAACAATGTTGTATGGTTGCGAGGCGTGGGCTATGGATAGCGTTGTGCGCAGGAGGATGGATGTGCTGGAAATGAGATGTTTGAGGACAATGTGTGGTGTGAGGTGGTTTGATCGAGTAAGTAACGTAAGTGTAAGAGAGATGTGTGGAAATAAAAAGCGCGTGGTTCAGAGAGCAGAAGAGGGTGTTTTGAAATGGTTTGGGCACATGGAGAGAATGAGTGAGGAAAGATTGACCAAGAGGATATATGTGTCGGAGGTGGAGGGAACGAGGAGAAGAGGGAGACCAAATTGGAGGTGGAAAGATGGAGTGAAAAAGATTTTGTGTGATCGGGGCCTGAACATGCAGGAGGGTGAAAGGAGGGCAAGGAATAGAGTGAATTGGAGCGATGTGGTATACCGGGTTGACGTGCTGTCAGTGGATTGAATCAAGGCATGTGAAGCGTCTGGGGTAAACCATGGTAAGCTGTGTAGGTATGTATATTTGCGTGTGTGGACGTATGTATATACATGTGTATGGGGGTGGGTTGGGCCATTTCTTTCATCTGTTTCCTTTCGCTACCTCGCAAACGCGGGAGACAGCGACAAAGCGGAAAAAAAAAAAAAAAAAAATATATATATATATATATATATATATATATATATATATATATATATATATATATATATATATATATATATATATATATATATATATATATATATATTTATTTTTTTTTCTCTCTCTTTTTTCTTAAACTTTTCGCCATTTCCCGCGTTAGCGAGGTAGCGTTAAGAACAGGACTGGGCGTTTGAGGGAGTATCTTTACCTGGCCGCCTTCTCTGTTCCTTCTTTTGGGAAATTAAAAAAAAAAATAATGAGAAGGGAGGATTTCCAGCCCCCCGCTCCCTCCCCTTGTAGTCGACTTCTACGACACGCAGGGAATACGTGGGAAGTATTCTTTCTCCCCTATCCCCAAGGATATATATATGTATATGTATATACATATACATATACATATATATATATATATATATATATATATATATATATATATATATATATATATATATATATATATATATATATATATATATATATATATATATATATATATATATATATATATATATATATATATATATATATATATATATGTATATATATGGCGATGGGAATGAATAAAGGCAGACAGTGTGAATTGTGTGCATGGGTATATATGTATGTGTCTGTGTGTATATATATGTGTACATTGAGATATATAGGTATGTATATTTGCGTGTGTGGACGTGTATGCATATACATGTGTATGGGGGTGGGTTGGGACATTTATTTCGTCTGTTTCTTTGCGCTACCTCGCAAACGCGGGAGACAGCGACAAAGTAAAATAAATAAGATAAATGAAATATATATATATATATATATATATATATATATATATATATATATATATATATATATATATATATATATATATATATATATATATATATATATATATATATATATATATTTTTTTTTTTTTTTTTTTTTTTTTTATACTTTGTCGCTGTCTCCCGCGTTTGCGAGGTAGCGCAAGGAAACAGACGAAAGAAATGGCCCCCCCCCCCATACACATGTACATACACACGTCCACACACGCAAATATACATACCTACACAGCTTTCCATGGTTTACCCCAGACGCTTCACATGCCTTGATTCAATCCACTGACAGCACGTCAACCCCTGTATACCACATGACTCCAATTCACTCTATTCCTTGCCCTCCTTTCACCCTCCTGCATGTTCAGGCCCCGATCACACAAAATCTTTTTCACTCCATCTTTCCACCTCCAATTTGGTCTCCCTCTTCTCCTCGTTCCCTCCACCTCCGACACATATATCCTCTTGGTCAATCTCTCCTCACTCATTCTCTCCATGTGCCCAAACCATTTCAAAACACCCTCTTCTGCTCTCTCAACCACGCTCTTTTTATTTCCACACATCTCTCTTACCCTTACGTTACTTACTCGATCAAACCACCTCACACCACACATTGTCCTCAAACATCTCATTTCCAGCACATCCATCCTCCTGCGCACATCTCTATCCATAGCCCACGCCTCGCAACCATACAACATTGTTGGAACCACTATTCCCTCAAACATACCCATTTTCGCTTTCCGAGATAATGTTCTCGACTTCCACACATTTTTCAAGGCTCCCAAAATTTTCGCCCCCTCCCCCACCCTATGATCCACTTCCGCTTCCATGGTTCCATCCGCTGCCAGATCCACTCCCAGATATCTAAAACACTTCACTTCCTCCAGTTTTTCTCCATTCAAACTCACCTCCCAATTGACTTGACCCTCACCCCTACTGTACCTAATAACCTTGCTCTTATTCACATTTACTCTCAACTTTCTTCTTCCACACACTTTACCAAACTCAGTCACCAGCTTCTGCAGTTTCTCACATGAATCAGCCACCAGCGCTGTATCATCAGCGAACAACAACTGACTCACTTCCCAAGCTCTCTCATCCCCAACAGACTTCATACTTGCCCCTCTTTCCAGGACTCTTGCATTTACCTCCCTTACAACCCCATCCATAAACAAATTAAACAACCATGGAGACATCACACACCCCTGCCGCAAACCTACATTCACTGAGAACCAATCACTTTCCTCTCTTCCTACACGTACACATGCCTTACATCCTCGATAAAAACTTTTCACTGCTTCTAACAACTTGCCTCCCACACCATATATTCTTAATACCTTCCACAGAGCATCTCTATCAACTCTATCATATGCCTTCTCCAGATCCATAAATGCTACATACAAATCCATTTGCTTTTCTAAGTATTTCTCACATACATTCTTCAAAGCAAACACCTGATCCACACATCCTCTACCACTTCTGAAACCGCACTGCTCTTCCCCAATCTGATGCTCTGTACATGCCTTCACCCTCTCGATCAATACCCTCCCATATAATTTACCAGGAATACTCAACAAACTTATACCTCTGTAATTTGAGCACTCACTCTTATCCCCTTTGCCTTTGTACAATGGCACTATGCACGCATTCCGCCAATCCTCAGGCACCTCACCATGAGTCATACATACATTAAATAACCTTACCAACCAGTCAACAATACAGTCACCCCCTTTTTTAATAAATTCCACTGCAATACCATCCAAACCTGCTGCCTTGCCGGCTTTCATCTTCCGCAAAGCTTTTACTACCTCTTCTCTGTTTACCAAATCATTTTCCCTAACCCTCTCACTTTGCACACCACCTCGACCCAAACACCCTATATCTGCCACTCTGTCATCAGACACATTCAACAAACCTTCAAAATACTCATTCCATCTCCTTCTCACATCACCGCTACTTGTTATCACCTCCCCATTTGCGCCCTTCACTGAAGTTCCCATTTGCTCCCTTGTCTTACGCACCCTATTTACCTCCTTCCAGAACATCTTTTTATTCTCCCTAAAATTTACTGATAGTCTCTCACCCCAACTCTCATTTGCCCTTTTTTTCACCTCTTGCACCTTTCTCTTGACCTCCTGTCTCTTTCTTTTATACTTCTCCCACTCAATTGCATTTTTTCCCTGCAAAAATCGTCCAAATGCCTCTCTCTTCTCTTTCACTAATACTCTTACTTCTTCATCCCACCACTCACTACCCTTTCTAAACAGCCCACCTCCCACTCTTCTCATGCCACAAGCATCTTTTGCGCAATCCATCACTGATTCCCTAAATACATCCCATTCCTCCCCCACTCCCCTTACTTCCATTGTTCTCACCTTTTTCCATTCTGTACATAGTCTCTCCTGGTACTTCCCCACACAGGTCTCCTTCCCAAGCTCACTTACTCTCACCACCTTCTTCACCCCAACATTCACTCCTCTTTTCTGAAAACCCATACTAATCTTCACCTTAGCCTCCACAAGATAATGATCAGACATCCCTCCAGTTGCACCTCTCAGCACATTAACATCCAAAAGTCTCTCTTTCACGCGCCTGTCAATTAACACGTAATCCAATAACGCTCTCTGGCCATCTCTCCTACTTACATAAGTATACTTATGTATATCTCGCTTTTTAAACCAGGTATTCCCAATCATCAGTCCTTTTTCAGCACATAAATCTACAAGCTCTTCACCATTTCCATTTACAACACTGAACACCCCATGCATACCAATTATTCCCTCAACTGCCACATTACTCACCTTTGCATTCAAATCACCCATCACTATAACCCGGTCTCGTGCATCAAAACCGCTAACACACTCATTTAGCTGCTCCCAAAACACTTGCCTCTCATGATCTTTCTTCTCATGCCCAGGTGCATATGCACCAATAATCACCCACCTCTCTCCATCAACTTTCAGTTTTACCCATATTAATCGAGAATTTACTTTCTTGCATTCTATCACATACTCCCACAACTCCTGTTTCAGGAGTATTGCTACTCCTTCCCTTGCTCTTGTCCTCTCACTAACCCCTGACTTCACTCCCCAGACATTTCCAAACCACTCTTCCCCTTTACCCTTGAGCTTCGTTTCACTCAGAGCCAAAACATCCAGGTTCCTTTCCTCAAACATACTACCTATCTCTCCTTTTTTCACATCTTGGTTACATCCACACACATTTAGGCATATATATATATATATATATATATATATATATATATATATATATATATATATATATATATATATACATATACATATATAACTGCAGAAGTTGGTGACTGAGTTTGGTAAAGTGTGTGAAAGAAGAAAGTTAAGAGTAAATGTGAATAACAGCAAGGTAATTAGTTAAAGTACGGTTGAGGGCCAAGTCAATTGGAAGGTAAGTTTGAATGGAGAAAAACTGGAGGAAGTAAAGTGTTTTAGATATCTGGGAGTGGATCTAGCAGCGGATGGAACCATGGAAGCGGAAGTGGATCATAGGGTGGGGGAGGGGGCGAAAATCCTGGGAGCCTTGAAGAATGTGTGGAAGTCGAGAACATTATCTCGGAAAGCAAAAATGTGTATGTTTGAAGGAACAGTGGTTCCAACAATGTTGTATGGTTGCGAGGCGTGGGCTATGGATAGAGTTGTGCGCAGGAGGATGGATGTGCTGGAAATGAGATGTTTGAGGACAATGTGTGGTGTGAGGTGGTTTGATCGAGTAAGTAACGTAAGGGTAAGAGACATGTGTAGAAATAAAAAGAGCGTGGTTGAGAGAGCAGAAGAGGGTGTTTTGAAATGGTTTGGTCACATGGAGAGAATGAGTGAAGAAAGATTGACCAAGAGGATATATGTGTCGGAGGTGGAGGGAACGAGTAGAAGAGGGAGACCAAATTGGAGGTGGGAAAAGATGAGTGAAAAAGATATTTGTGTGATCGGGGCCTGAACATGCAGGAGGGTGAAAAGGAGGGCAAGGAATAGAGTGGATTGGTTCGATGTGGTATACGGGGTTGACGTGCTGTCAGTGGATTGAATCAGGGCAAGTGAACGCGTTGGGTTAAAACCATGGAAAGCTGTGTAGGTATGTATAATTTGGGTGTGGACATATGTATTATACATGTGTATGGGGGGTGGTTGGGCCATTTCTTTCGTCTGTTTCCTGCGCTACCTCGGAACGCGGGAGACCAGAAAAAAAAAAAATATATATATATACATATATATATATATATATATAGTATATCTATATATATATATATATATATATTATATATATATATTATATATATATATATATATATATATATATATAATATATATATATATATATAATATATATTATATATATATATATAATGTATATAATATTATATATATATATTATATATATATATATATATATAAGGGGAGTGGGGGAGGAATGGGATGTATTTAGGGAATCAGTGATGGATTGCGCAAAAGATGCTTGTGGCATGAGAAGAGTGGGAGGTGGGTTGATTAGAAAGGGTAGTGAGTGGTGGGATGAAGAAGTAAGAGTATTAGTGAAAGAGAAGAGAGAGGCATTTGGACGATTTTTGCAGGGAAAAAATGCAATTGAGTGGGAGATGTATAAAAGAAAGAGACAGGAGGTCAAGAGAAAGGTGCAAGAGGTGAAAAAAAGGGCATATGAGAGTTGGGGTGAGAGAGTATCATTAAATTTTAGGGAGAATAAAAAGATGTTCTGGAAGGAGGTAAATAAAGTGCGTAAGACAAGGGAGCAAATGGGAACTTCAGTGAAGGGCGCAAATGGGGAGGTGATAACAAGTAGTGGTGATGTGAGAAGGAGATGGAGTGAGTATTTTGAAGGTTTGTTGAATGTGTTTGATGATAGAGTGGCAGATATAGGGTGTTTTGGTCGAGGTGGTGTGCAAAGTGAGAGGGTTAGGGTAAATGATTTGGTAAACAGAGAAGAGGTAGTGAAAGCTTTGCGGAAGATGAAAGCCGGCAAGGCAGCAGGTTTGGATGGTATTGCAGTGGAATTTATTAAAAAAGGGGGTGACTGTATTGTTGACTGGTTGGTAAGGTTCTTTGATGTATGTATGACTCATGGTGAGGTGCCTGAGGATTGGCGGAATGCTTGCATAGTGCCATTGTACAAAGGCAAAGGGGATAAGAGTGAGTGCTCAAATTACAGAGGTATAAGTTTGTTGAGTATTCCTGGTAAATCATATGGGAGGGTATTGATTGAGAGGGTGAAGGCATGTACAGAGCATCAGATTGGGGAAGAGCAGTGTGGTTTCAGAAGTGGTAGAGGATGTGTGGATCAGGTGTTTGCTTTGAAGAATGTATGTGAGAATACTTAGAAAAGCAAATGGATTTGTATGTAGCATTTATGGATCTGGAGAAGGCATATGATAGAGTTGATAGAGATGCTCTGTGGAAGGTATTAAGAATATATGGTGTGGGAGGAAAGTTGTTAGAAGCAGTGAAAAGTTTTTATCGAGGATGTAAGGCATGTGTACGTGTAGGAAGAGAGGAAAGTGATTGGTTCTCAGTGAATGTAGGTTTGCGGCAGGGGTGTGTGATGTCTCCATGGTTGTTTAATTTGTTTATGGATGGGGTTGTTAGGGAGGTAAATGCAAGAGTTTTGGAAAGAGGGGCAAGTATGAAGTCTGTTGGGGATGAGAGAGCTTGGGAAGTGAGTCAGTTGTTGTTCGCTGATGATACAGCGCTGGTGGCTGATTCATGTGAGAAACTGCAGAAGCTGGTGACTGAGTTTGGTAAAGTGTGTGGAAGAAGAAAGTTAAGAGTAAATGTCAATAAGAGCAAGGTTATTAGGTACAGTAGGGTTGAGGGTCAAGTCAATTGGGAGGTGAGTTTGAATGGAGAAAAACTGGAGGAAGTGAAGTGTTTTAGATATCTGGGAATGGATCTGGCAGCGGATGGAACCATGGAAGCGGAAGTGGATCATAGGGTGTTGGAGGGGGCGAAAATTTTGGGAGCCTTGAAGAATGTGTGGAAGTCGAGAACATTATCTCGGAAAGCAAAAATGGGTATGTTTGAAGGAATTGTGGTTCCAACAATGTTGTATGGTTGCGAGGCGTGGGCTATGGATAGAGTTGTGCGCAGGAGGATGGATGTGCTGGAAATGAGATTTTTGAGGACAATATGTGGTATGAGGTGGTTTGATCGAGTGAGTAACGTAAGGGTAAGAGAGATATGTGGAAATAAAAAGAGCGTGGTTGAGAGAGCAGAAGAGGGTGTTTTGAAGTGGTTTGGGCACATGGAGAGAATGTGTGAGGAAAGATTGACCAAGAGGATATATGTGTCGGAGGTGGAGGGAACGAGGAGAAGAGGGAGACCAAATTGGAGGTGGAAAGATGGAGTGAAAAAGATTTTGTGTGATCGGGGCCTGAACATGCAGGAGGGTGAAAGGAGGGCAAGGAATAGAGTGAATTGGAGTGATGTGGTATACCGGGGTTGACGTGCTGTCAGTGGATTGAATCAAGGCATGTGAAGCGTCTGTGGTAAACCATGGAAAGCTGTGTAGGTATGTATATTTGCGTTATGGACGTATGTATATACATGTGTATGGGGGGGGGGTTGGGCCATTTCTTTCGTCTGTTTCCTTGCGCTACCTCGCAAACGCCGGAGACAGCGACAAAGTATAATAAATAATAAAATATATATGCCTCAACGAATTAATGTCATAAACAAATGACCAATGGCCTTTTACACATCCAGTCTCTACGTTCCATATAAATTACAAAACCAGATGCCATCATATGTATCCAAGCCCTACATACTGTTCCGTAGTTTGTCTTCATCACTACACTAACCACTGACTGTCCTATATACCGTATCAGTCTAATCATTTCTATGCAACTTATGCCTCTCGCCCTCGTGAGTGTTCATGCTACGTTACTCCAGTCTCTTTCACTTCATCATTCCATCTCCATCTCGGTCTCCCAATCTCCTTTCCTCGTTTCACTTCTGGAAAATATAATAGTAGTGATCTGTCTCATCCTCTGTATTTAAGCAGTCATTTCAGCACACCTTGGTCAGCAGTCTCTATAATATCCTTTTTTTTCGTTCCAGTCATGGACATAAGTCCACTTCTAGACCTGGTCTTAATTGGAATATAAAGAGATTAATGAAAAGGGAAAAGAGACGAAATAGAATTATCACGAATTTTGGAAGAGGTGAAAAAATCTGTCTTTTAAAACTGTCAAGTCATTGTTACAGGGAAAGACATGAGGAGGTAGAGACTTCCAGAGCTTCGAGATGTAAAGAAGAAACAGTCATCAAAACAGCTTTCTCGTGAGTTGGCAATGGGCACACAGAAATCACGTGAGGCAGCAGCTTACGGAGTATTGCGTCGTCTAGCTAGTGGTGGGGGGCATACAAGTAGCCAGCTCTTGGGAGCAAAAACCAAAGTAATACCTATAGAAGAGGGAAAGTGAGCCAATATTGTGGCGTAGGGCCAGAGGGTCAAGTCTGAAGCTAGCATAGGACAATGCATGAGTAGGACCGTTATCAACTCAACTCTGTCAGTAAAGATGCAGAGATCTCAGATATGATAGCAGTACTCCGTGCAAAGAGGATCAATCGTCTGTCTCAACGGAGCAACTGTTAAGAAAAAAAGAAATTTGTTATCTAAACAAAAGACCCAGTTTCTTAGATACAGTATTAGTCATTTTTGTAGTTTAGGGTTTATGAGATAGTGTGGATGTTACAGTAATACCTATTATGTATACTGAGTCATTAGGTGTAATTACAGATCCGTTAAAGGAGAGAGGAAAGTTGTGCGGAATATTCGACAGAGAGATGGGCAAAATGTGGGACTTGGAGGCATTAAACTTAATCAGACTTCGTCTACCCCAATGAGATATCGTGTCCGAGTTTATTAACAAAGTTGTGTCGAGACGAGATGCAAATCGAAAGAGAGAAGAAAGTACAGATTTGGAGGATGTGGAGGAATGCAGTGTTGTGTCGTCAGCGTATGAGTGCATTGGATTATTTGTAGATGTAAGGAAATTGTTGATAATAGAGAGAAAAATTGTAGGAGACACGGCAGAGCTTTGAAGGGACACCGCTGTTGAAGAAACGGAGAGAGGCTGATCCATCAAGAACCATGGAGACAGATCAGCCAGACAGGAAGCTACATAGGATTTCCCATATTCTTTCAGGGACAATATTATGACATTAGTAAGATAGTAAGGAATATCACCAGCGGATCTCTAGTGACCAGAGAGAAGACTGTGATTATCGAGGTGTTTAAGGGTATGGAAATAGTTGAAGTCAAAAGCAACAGAACCATAGGTAGAGGGGCTACAATAGTCATCCTTCTTAGTGATGGGATGAAACAACGTATGCTTTCAAGAAGGAAAAATTTTGGTGTTCAGATAGAAACAGAACGGACGAGCAAGCACAGGTGCAAGTTCAGAAGCACAGTTAGTACACGAAAATGGATGCCATCAGGACCGTCAGCCTTGCTTGTGTCCAGAGAGAGAAGCGCTTTTCGAACAGTGCGAAAAGAGATTACAGGAAGGGGCATAGGATTAGTAAGAAGAGGATCAGGGGATGAAGGAATGTCAGAGTCATCCAAGGTGGAGTTAGAGGAGAAACGGAAACCAAAAAGTGATGCTTTGTCTACGGGAGAGACAGGCTATAGCACCATCAAAGCGGAAAAATGAGGGAAAGGTAGAGCGACAGAAGTTGTTAGAGATGCACATAGCTGAAGACCTATCAGTAGATGACGAAGAAAGTGACATTGCCTCACGGATAACGTGCTTGCAATGGCTACGGTGGTAATAAGTGCTGAATGGAAGTCAGAGGAAGGAGAGTTTATCTAAGCCCAATGTGTCCAATCACTGAGAATGAAGAACGTGAGGACTTCAATCCCTCCACCATCCGTATGAGAGTTCAACCTTTCCCTGAGGTAGACGTTGAAATTCCTTAAGAACAGAATCTCTGTTGCGGGTGAGAGGATGTCACAGCCACATGGCAGGGGTTATAAAATTTGTAGAATTAGGAGAGTGATAGACGAAACAAAGGAAGAACAGTGGTAGTTGGGAGACAAACCTTGAGCCAGATGACGTCAAAGTTTGGGGACTCAAGGTCCTGGAGGCGTGTCACAGGTGTGTTGACTGTCGATAAAGCTCAGATACGACCTTTGAACCGGAATCGTGAGTAGAGATTATAGTTCGTTATGAGAAGAGGACTAATGAGAACATATTGGTCAGTTGCGTATAATAGAGGTATGATATTAGGAGAAGTACCAGAGAACTGGTTGTCAACAGAAGAGAGGTTGCCTGAAAGAACACGAATGTTGGTGCTGTAAACAGAAAAAAGAAAACGGCAGGTCTGTTAGAGAGGGAAAGGTCGTGGGAGGGGCCGGTACTACTACTGTCTGAGCCTTCCCTCTTATTGGCAAGAGAATCAGACGGGAAACCAGAGATTCTTGGCACCCATTGATGCAGGGGAGTGAGGCCATAAGTTTCTTAGACTCTGTCATGATTACTCTTAAAACCGATTGTGCAGACACAATGTGGCAAGAGAATGTATGTGAAATAAGTGTGATATGAGTAGGTGTATGATGGCTGTCAGGAGAAAATGGCAGAACTAACCCAGCGGTCCCGTTTTGATGTGACAGAAAGTAAGACCAGCGATCCTGACATGAAGAGTGTAAGATGGTTCTGTCCACCACTGTAACCCTCCTCAGTCAGGACGGTAGTACCATCCTGGGCGGCTGTTGTCAATAACCTCCTGCCTAAGAATATACTTACTACCACATCATCATCCCTTACATGATCAATCCATCACATAGCACGTACAGTATCGTCCTCAGGTATTTCATTGCCCACACATACACGTTGCTCCTTTTCTTCGCATTCAAGGTTCAAGATTCACAACGACGTAACACTCTCAGGGATACATTACCTTTAAACATTCCCAGACACTGACCTCCCTTTCCCCTCGCTCCTTCACGCATCTAAGACCTCTGCCCCTTCCACTTGGTGACGTAGTCTATCCCCTGTGATTCCAGGCACTGCCACATATTTGCGTATTCTACTTCCTTCTGGTCCTCCCCATTCAGGTCGTACACTCCTGTATTAACTTTTGTGTATGTCATAAACTGTCCAAGAACAAGTGCACAGCTAGGCAAGCAAATAACTTATTGTCGCTTAGTTAAGCGTATGTTAACGACTATATAACTGTAGGGCAACCGGTATGAAACTATTCATCACTTAATGTTTCCCATTAAATGTATATGTCAACCACAATATTACTACAGTTCAAACTATGTATAACTTTTCATCCCTTAATGTTCAACTAATCACCACGTAATACAAAATGTATAAACCAAAGAATTTGTTCGGCAAATGTCCTGCACTATGTGGATGTACTACACTCATGAGTTTGTCTAAAGCGTTGCTGTATCGCCCCGTATCCTGATCTTAAGCTCTTACGTGATTGATTAACTAACTAGTATCATGACCGCTTAGTTCTGCAGAACTTAACTGTATATATTCAGCCGAATGTCTGTCTGTATTCAATAAACCATTATATATTCATTCGTTTATCTACTTATCTATTCATTCACTTCACCCTGTCTCACCCTCCTGCTGCACCTTATTAACTTATCTTTGTTCACGCTATCTTTCAACTTCCTCTTTGCACATTCTCTTTCAAAGCCTAACATCAGAATCTGAAGTTTTTCTGGAGTCTGCCACCAGCGCCGTGTCATCTGCAGACAACAATTGACTCACTTTCCAATCTCTCTACTCCCACTACCAGGCTACTGTAAACCCACTCCTCGATCCAAGGCCCTTATCTTTACCTCTCTCACCACACTCGCAGTGAACAAATTGAACAGTTATGGTAACATCAACCATTCTTGATGCAGACTCACCTTCGCCGAAAATCACTCACGTTTCAACCCTCTTACAAACATGTATTACTCTCCCAATAACTCTCACTGCATTCAGTAGTTTTCCCGACATACTATATTCATAAGACAATCCACAAAGAATCTCTCTTTATCCTATCAACTGTTTTTTTCTCGATCCATAAATGCCACAGAAACATCTCTCCCCTTTTCCAAGTATTTATTTCTCACAATTTCTTCAAAGAAAACACCTGTTTCACACATCCTTTACCGCTCCGAAAGCAATATCGCTGTTCCTCCTTAATCATAAGCTCTGTTCATGACACCCTCCTCTCAGTCACCACTCTACTATACACCTTGGCAAGAAGATTCAATAGCCATGCGTCCGTAAGTTCCTAGAACTCAATCCATAAACACAGACTTCTTTCCATCCCTCACATAATACTTGATACCATGTAAATCACACGATTTTTTTATGGTAATTCATAATTTTCCTTTACCACTTGGTCAGGAGAGTGAAACATTTACCACGTATCTCCTGTATGTCATGAGATGAATAACTGGGGTGGCAGCGAAGGGCCAGAAACCTTCCCCTACTGTACCTAACTTCCCAAAGTCCGAGACAAGAAGGAACCAAGCGAAGACTTATCCATGAAGACTCAGACTGGAGTGTTCGAACATGTTTGGTTGCAACTAGGATGAAGAGAAGGGGAGGTAGGTGCTATGACTGATGAGAGAATCCTGGATGTTCTGGTACTGAGTGAAAGCTGAAGGAAAAGGGGGAAGAATAGCTAGAATATGTTAAGCTGAGGTCTGGGATCAGTGATAGGACAATAGCCAAAGAGGGGATGACACTTATGATAAACGAATTGTGAGGCTGTGGGAGAGAATATAAGAGAGTGAGTTCAGTATTGTTGTGGGTTGCGAAAGAAGTAGGTTGTGAGATGTGGATGGTAGTTGATCATTATGCAGCTGGAAGTAACAGAAGTGAAGATGAGAGGGGTGTTGTCTGGGAGAAGCTGAGGGAAGGCTTTAGCAGCGTTAATATAAAGGACCAAATCCTCTATTGTTAGGGGATACGTTGTCAGATGATGAGGCTATTAAGGGTATAAGGTGGAGGACGTAGTCCCCTGGTGTCAAAATGAAAACTGGGAAAACTTGTTGCGCTCTGTGCTGAGGGAGGAGTGATGACTGAGACGCCTCGGTCAAAAAAGGTGCATGCATACGTGGGTCACCGAGGTTAGGGGTTACGGTGAATGATCTGATTATATGCTGATTGACAGGCGTGCAAAGGAGAGGTTTTTGGAAGAAACTGTCCTTAGAGTGAAGTGAGTAGAACGTCTCTTTCTTAGTGGAGGCTAATTTGAAAGTCTGTAGTAAGCTTGGGAGGAGAGGGAATGATTTATGAGTAAAGGAAGCAGAGAAAGGGAACATTTTGGGAAGAGTCGTGTGCCTTGAGATTCAAAGAGAAACTAAGTGAAGAATGGCTTAAAGTAAGAGTAAAGATACAAAGGGATTGAGAGAGGAATGGAAGGATATGTGGGAAACAGTTTAAATGAGCAGTTGAAGCTTGTAGCATGCAGGTGGGATGGAGATGAATGATAGTCTGGTATCAAGTGGTGAATGAAGAAGCTTTCTTGCTGGTGGGAGGCAAGACAGAAGCGGATGAACGATACTAGTGAGGAAGGCTGTGAAGTGTGTGGGAGGAGCACAACAGAAAGTGGCAGTAGGTCAAGAGACGGGAACTGAAGGAGAAGGCAGATGGGGAAAGAAAGTATTAATGAACTTAGGAAGTAGAAAAAGGTCTTGGAAGAAGGTGAATAGCGTGAGAACAAAAGAACAGTTGATGGCGACAGTATCAGGAAAGCGGATGAGGAAGTCGTAACAGGTGAAAAATATGTTAGGAAAAGATGAAGTGAGTATTTTGAAGGACCGGTGAATAAGTTAGATGACAGGGAGGTGGACATGGTGTGTTTGGGATGAGGTGGCATGCAGAGCGAGGGAATCTTGACTATTTTTATGGCCAAAAGAGAGAAGGCCGTGAAAATCTTGTATACGATGGAGTGGGGCTAAGCGGCAGGAGTGGATGGGACTTCAGGTAAGATGAGAGTGATACTGATTAGTTGATCAGGCTGTTCGATGTTTGTGTGACCCAAGGTGACGCGCCAAAGAACTTGGAAAATTCGTGCATAGTGCCCTTGCAACAGGGCATGTGAACAGATGAATGTTAAGATAGATTGATAAGCCGTAAATAGATAAGTCACTGGCAGCATGTCATCCCCTGTATACCAAATCATTCCAATTAGCTTTATCTTTTGCACACATGACAACCTCCATCATGTTCAGGCCCTGCATACTGGAATAATTTTTCATTATAGTCTTCTTCGTTAGATCTCCCCTTCTCATTCTCTCCATTCAAACTCACATTCCAACTAACATTGTCTCTCCCCACTGCTAAACCAAATAACCTTGCTTTTATTCATATTTAATCTCGTCTTTGTCCTCTTACACTCTTCCAAACTCAAGAACCAGCTTTTGCAGTGTCTCTCTCCTATCTGCTACCAGCCTCGTGTCATCAGCAATTAGTAAGCGACTCACCTCCCGGGCCCACCACCCTCGACAGCCTGCAGACCAACCTATCTTTTCCTCTCTCGCACTCACCTCCCTCACCACCCCATCCATAAACAGATTAAACAACCATGGTGACATCACATGCCTCTGCTGCGAACATCAAATAGATAGATAGATAGATATCATAATAGATTGTGTATAGACTATCATGGAAAAGAGTGATATCGTTGTATGCGTTAGGGGCGACCAAAGTGTTATATAGTGACATGTATTTCTACCTTCTTTCCTCTATGCTGATGATAGCAATCATGGTAGCATAACTGTTTTATTTACAATATGTCCAGCGATCATCAGACGCGGGTTGATAATTCGCATCGCAGGAGTAACTGTTGTCTGATGAATATGAGCTCTAATTATGAATCAAAATATGAAATATCTAACCAGAAATTATATCTTTTACAATGCTCTTAAAACTCTTTAAGGAAAACATTTCCAGTCTGTGTTCCATCTTTCGTATATTCTTTGAAGACACGATACACCTTCACGGTGCGTCACTGGCCTGAGGTCCCAGCATCTCACTACTGACACACCTCACATTACTCACCAGTGATCGTGCCTTAAAGCTCGTCTCTTCGTGTCTCACATAAGCAACTCACTGGAGCGCACCTCAACTCGTAATTATTTCCCTTTGGTGAATTGCTCACAAAGACAGGTGACCGCAGTGCCGTGTTGCCAATGTGTTGAAATTCAGTCTGACATGATTTTCAGTTTGCGTCTGAGTCTGTAGCCTCACACATAACATCAGCATCATCAACGTATGCTGCCTGCCACAGTGCCTCGGTGATAATAATTCTACGAGACAAATGGTAACATGACAGCATGAGAAATATGGTCATAAGTTAAGATAAGAGGATCAGTTTACCTGTCACGCACCTGCTCATCATGATTCAGCCAGATGCTGGGTGCACGTGCTATTATTGAGGCACATAACCCTCACCCTCGCGCTATGACCTTGGTAGTGGCTCCATTGCATCATCATGCTCACGTGCAGAATATATGACGCATTACAGGTGGAAGTCTTGCTACAGTAAGGCAGGAAACACCCTTTATGCACAAGCTGGTTCCATATTCTCCTGTAATATGTGTCATGGTCTTTTTTTCTTCACACCCACCAGTGACCTCGGATCATGAAGGTCACAATTTGCATTTTGGATTCAGATTAAAAAAAACAGTGAATGGTTTGAAACGTTCAATGATATACACCAGGTTAGCAAAAGCCTCTCTTTTAACCTCTGACAGAATAATGATGTGTGTGTGTGTGTGATGAGTATTTCTCATTGTCTGTTTGCATGTGTACATTATGTGTCTGTCTGTGTTTGTGCATGTGTATGTATGAATGTACGTATGAGTGCGTGTTTAACAGCATATATGTATATATAAGTCAGTGTGTATGAACAAGTATATATGTATATATATATATATATATCATACAAACCTCCAACAGCCAGGATCGAACCCGAGACCACTGTGCAACAAGCGGGGGCGCTACCGCTAGGCTATGATCATAGCCGAGTGGTAACGCTCCCGCCTGTTGCATAGGGGTCCGTTTTCGATCCTGCCTGTTGGAGGTTTGTATATTCTATGAAGGTGCGCATGCATATGAACTTTGTTCGTGTATGTATATATATATATATATATATATATATATATATATTGGAATGGATCACAATTTTGCGCGTGATCAAGTATATTCCTAAGAGTCCACGGGGAAAGTGAAACACGATACGTTCCCAAGTGCACTTCCGTGTAATAATCACATCATCAGGGGAGACACAAGAGAGA
>NC_092240.1:41976808-42024308 GCF_036320965.1 Panulirus ornatus
GTATTAAGTAATCTTTACATGGAATTTTTTAAAACAAAATCAATAAGGGATATCTTGCCCTCTAAGGCAATTTGGTTTAGGTATGTAGATGATGTTCTCTGTCTTTGGCCAACAAACGAAAATTTACAAACATTTCTCCCCTTACTTAACATTTTAGTACCTTCCATCAAATTTACCATGGAAGTGTAAATAACTATTACCATTCTTAGTCTGCATGATCCATAGGGATGGAAACATGTTTAAGTTCAGCATATACAGAACCTACAAATAGTTGTTCTTATATTCATCATACTCAGATCAACATGACAGAGTTAAACAATCATCATCTAGTCTATGTTCCTTAGGGCATTACGTATATGCAGTCCAGAATTTATTGATGATGAGTTTGAGAAGATATATTCTATTGGATCCAATCAAAGTACCTTAGATCTTTAATTGATAAATTTCTTAATTAGTCAAAATCATTTTATGGAGTTAACTCCAAACCTTCCCTTGATACCAAGAACCTTTTCTTCTTCTTAGTCCTCCCATTTAGTAATTACTTCATGTTGTTCCCCAAGCTGCTTAAATTCCTTGATGTGAATTATGTGAATGTAGTCCTGTTTACAAAATACTTTGCAGATCTTCACATAACTGTGAAGAGATATACAAAATATTTTGTAAGGGTAATATATATATATATATATATATATATATATATATATATATATATATATATATATATATATATATATATATATATATATATATATATATATATATATATATATATATATATATATATATAATATAAGAACAGGACAAAACTCAATTGATTTGTTCAGTCATGTTGAAAATTATGACCATTGTATTGACTGGAGTAAAGCTAATTCAGCTATGACAGGCATAATGCCAGACCCGAACACCACCATCAAGAATAAAACCAACCGGAAACACTTGTGTACCAGGAGCATCTTGGCTCCGTATCTACTTTGCAAATAAACTGACTGTTCTGTCTTCTATCTCATTCTTGTTTGTAGTATGTTGGGAATGAGAGGGCCTGGGAAGTGCGTCAGTTGTTGTTCGCCGATGATACAGCTCTAGTGGCTGATTTGTGGAAGAAACC
Organism: Panulirus ornatus; assembly: GCF_036320965.1. Taxonomy (NCBI): domain Eukaryota; kingdom Metazoa; phylum Arthropoda; class Malacostraca; order Decapoda; family Palinuridae; genus Panulirus; species Panulirus ornatus. The sequence continues at coordinate 41,977,914 of NC_092240.1, forward strand.
GCAGAAATTGGTGACTGAGTTTGGTAAAGTGTGTGAAAGGAGAAAGTTGAGAGTAAATGTGAATAAGAGCAAGCGAGGCAGCGCAGGGAAACAGACGAAAGAATGGCCCAACCCTGCCACATACACATGTACATACATACACGTCCACACACGCCCATATACATACCTATACATTTCAACGTATACATATATATATATATATATATATATATATATATATATATATATATATATATATATATATATATATACATGCACAGACATATACATATATATACATGTACATAATTCACACTTGCTGCCTTTATTCATTCCCGTCGCCACCCCTCTACACATGAAATGACAACCCACTCCCCACGCATGCGCGTGAGGTAGCGCTAAGAAAAGACAACACTCAGTCTCTAGCTGTCATGTATAATGCACCGAAACCACAGCTCCCTTTCCACATCCAGGCCCCACAGAACTTTCCATGGTTTACCCCAGACGCTTCACATGCCCTGGTTCAATCCATTGACAGCACGTCGACCCCGGTATACCACATCCTTCCAATTCACTCTATTCCTTGCACGCCTTTCACCCTTCTGCATGTTCAGGCCCCGATCGCTCAAAATCTTTTCACTCCATCTTTCCACCTCCGATTTGGTCTCCCACTTCTCCTCGTTCCCTCCACCTCTGACACATATATCCTCTTTGTCAATCTTTCCTCTTCTGCTCTCTCAACCACACTCTTTTCATTAACGCACATCTCTCTTACCCTTTCATTATTTACTCGATCAAACCACCTCACACCACATATTGTTCTCAAACATCTCATTTCCAACACATCCACCTTCCTCCGCATAACACGCCTCGCAACCATATACCATTGTTGGAACCACTATTCCTTCAAACGTACCCATTTTTGCTTTCCGAGGTAATGTTCTCGCCTTCCACGCATTTTTCAACGCTCCAAGAACTTTCTCCCCCCTACCCCACCCTGTGACTCATTTTCGCTTCCATGGTTCCATCCGCTACCAAATCCACTCCCAGATAACTAAAACACTTCACTTCCTCCAGTTGACTTGTCCCTCAACCTTACTGTACCTAATAACCTTGCTCTTGTTCACATTTACTCTCAGCTTTCTTCTTTCACACAGTGGTGACCTAAGTAATTCTAGTTTTCATATATATATATATATATATAAATATATATATATATATATATATATATATATATATATATATATATATATATATATATATATATATATATATATATATATATATATATATATATATATATATATATATATATTGGAAAGGATCACAATTTTGCGCGTGATCAAGTATATTCCTCTGGGCTCACTGGGAAAATGAAAGACGATAGATTCCCAAGTGCTCTTTCGTGTAACAATCACATCATCAGGGGAGACACATGAGAAAAATATAAGTCAGCTGATATACATCGAAAAGACGACGCTAGGACGCCATTTGGTAAACATGCGATTGTCCAAGACAGACAAGGAGCGTTCATAAACTTATTTTACAAATTTTATCAACAATAAAGTTACCTAATTTGTATAGACCATCACTAATATTAAGATCATAATTCTTTGTGTATTCAATAATAAAAGATTCAACGATATTTCTCATGGTAATAGGGTTAGAGTTAATAACCGAGATGGCATTACTCCAGTCAATACAATGATCATAGTTTTTAATGTGATTAAACGAAGCATTTGATTCTTGTCCCGTTCTTATTATACTATATTATACTATATATTATACTATATTCAAGTCTAACAGAAAAATCCTTACCAATCTGCCCAACATAGAATTTATTACAGTTTCCACATGGCACTTATAGATGCATCCAGGAGAATTTTCTGGTGAATTCTTGATTAAGATATTCTTTATAGTATTATTGTTGCTGAAGTCAACATTTACATTAAAGGATTTAAGCAACATGGGAATTAAAGTAAAATCAGTATCAAAAGGGAGAACTAAAAGATTCTTGGTGTGAATGGGAGGTTTGGGCTCAACTCTATAAAACGATTTCTTTGTTAACTTAAGGGATTTATCAATGAAAGATCTAGGGTACTTTAACTTAGATCCAATAAAATATATCTTCTCAAACTCATCATCAATAAACGTAAGGGAGGAAGACCACCAGCTGGGATACACTCATGCGAGGAAGACCACCAGCTGGGATACACTCAAGCGAGGGGAACCACCAGCTGGGATACACCATTCAGAGGACATCATGAAGGATAAACCCAGGGGAAACCACCGGTGTGCTAGGATACACCAAGAGGAGAACAGCAGCTAGGATACACCCAGGGGAGAACCACCGGCTAGGATACACTCAGGGGAGAACCATCAGCTGGGCTGCACTCTGAGGAGAACAACCAGTTCAGATAAACTAGAGAAGAAGCACCAGCAGGGATACATCATGGGAGGAAAAGCACCAGCTTAAATACACCAGAGTAGGAGAAACTCCAGCTGGAAAACACCAAGGGAGGAGAAGCACCAGCTTGAATACACCAGAGGAGGAGAAGCGCCAGCTGGAGTACACCTGGGGTGAAGAAGCACCAGCTTGAATAAACCAGAGGAAGAGGAACACCAGTTGGAATATACCAGGGGAGAAGTAGCAGCTGGAATACACTAAGGAAGGAGAACTAACAGCTAGAAAAAACAGAGAAGAAGCACCAGCTGGAATACACCTGGGGAGGAAATGCAACCGCAGGAATACAGCAGAGCAAGGGAAATACAAGCTGGAATACACAAGAAGATGAGAAGTAATAGCTGAGATACACCAGGGGAGGAGAAGTAACGGCTGGAATACACTATGGGGAGATGTATCACCTGGAATATATCAGGGTAGGAGAAGTAACACTGGAAAACCAGAGGAGAAGTAACAGCTGTAATATACCAGGGGTGGAGGAGTAACAGCTGGAATACACCAGGGAAGGAGAAGTAAAACCTGAAGTACAAAAGGGGAGGAGAAGTAACAACTTGAATACAACAGGTGAGAAGAAGTAGCTGGAATACACCAGGGGAGAAGATGTTGCAGCTGGAATGCACCAGGAGGGGGGGGGGAGAAGTAACAGCTACAACACACAATGGGGAGGATAAATAATAGCTGGAAAACACTAGTGGAAGACAAGCAATAACTGGAATAACCCAGGGGAAGAAAAGTAACAGCTGGGACACAACAGGAGAGGAAAAGTGAAAGCTGGAATACAACAAGGGATGAGAATCAGTAGCTGGAATACACTAGGGAGGAGGAGTGACAGCTGGGATACACCAGGGAAGAAGAAGTAACAGCTGGAATACACAAGGGGAGGAAAAGTAACAGTTGGAATACATCAAAGGAGGAGAAGTAACAGATGGGATACACCAGGAGAGGAGAAATATCAGCTGGGATACACCAGGGGAGATGGAGCACCAGATGGATTTCACCAGGTGAGGAGAAGTAAAAGTTGTAATACAACAGGGAAGGAGGAGTAACAGCTATGATACACCAGGGGAGAGGTAACTGCTAGAATACACCAGGAAAGGAGAAGAACAGCTAGGATACACCAGGGGAGGAGAAGTAAAAGTTCTCCTGCCCTAATGTATATTAGGGCAGGAGAAGCAGCAGCTGGGATACAACAGAGTAGGAGAAATAACAGCTGGAATACAGCAAGGGAGGAGAGATAGCAGCGGGAATACACCATAACAGGAGAAGTAACAGCTGGAATACACCAAGAGAAGAGAGGTAGCAGATACACCATGGGAGATGTAATAGCTGGAATACACCATGGGAGGAAAAGTAATAGCTGGAATATACCAGGGGAGGAGAGGTAACAACTGGAATGCACCAGGGGCGATGTAAGAGCTGGAATTCACCCGGGAAGTAATGACTGGAATACGACTGGAACACACCAGTTGAGGAGAAACGCCAATTGGAATACACAAGGGGATGAGAAGCAACAGCTGGACTACATCAGAAGAGAAGTAACAGCTGGAATATACCAGGAGACGAAAAGTAATTGTTGAAATACACAAGGGGAGGAGAAGTAACAGCTGGCATACACCATGGGAGGAGAAGTAACAAGTGGGATACATCAGGAGAGAAGTAACAGTTGGAATACACTAGGGGAGGAGAAGTAACAGATGGGATTCACCAGAGGAGAAGTAATAGCTGGAATACACTAGGGGAGGAGAAGTAACACCTGGAATACACCAGAAAGTAACAAGTGGAATATACTAGGGGAGAAGTAACAGCTGGAATACACCAGAAAGTAACAAGTGGAATATACTAGGGGAGAAGTAACAGCTGGAATACCCCAGACGAGAAGCACTACCTGGAATAAACCAGGGGAGGAAAAGTAACAGCTGGGATACACCAGGGGAGGAGAAGTAACACCTGGGATAAACCAGAAGAGAAGTAGCAGCTGAAAAACACCAGGGGCGGGAAAGTAACAGCTTGGGTAAACTAGGGGAAGAGAAGTTTCAGCTGCAATACATCATGGAAGAAGTAATCGCTGGAACACACCATGGGAGAAAAAGTAGCAGCTGAAATGCACCAGGAGAGGAGAGGTCAAAGCTGAAATACACCTGGGCAGAAGGAGCAACAGCTTGAATACACCAAGGGAGGAGAAGTAACACCTGGGATACACTAAGGGAGGAGAAGTAACAGCTGGGATACACTAAGGGAGGAGAAGTAACAGCTGGGATACACTAAGGGAGGAGAAGTAACAGCTGGGATACACTAAGGTAGGAGAAGTAACAGCTGGGATACACTAAGGGAGGAGAAGTAACAGCTGGGATACAATCAGGGAAGAACCACCAGCCGGATACACCCAGGGAAGAACCAACAAGTGGAATACATCCAGGGTGGAACCGTCAGCTATGATACATCAAGGTGACAACAACCAACTTGGATATACCCTGGAAAGAACAACCAGTTGGGACACGTCCAGGGGAGAACCAGTGGCTGGGATGCACTCAGGGGAGAACCAATGGCTGGGATGCACTCAGGGGAGAACCAGTGGCTGGGATGCACTCAGGGGAGAACCAATGGCTGGGATGCACTCAGGGGAGAACCAGTGGCTGGGATGCACTCAGGGGAGAACCAGTTGCTGGGATGCACTCAGGGGAGAACCAATGGCTGGGATGCACTCAGGGGAGAACCAGTGGCTGGGATGCACTCAGGGGAGAACCAGTGGCTGGGATGCACTCAGGGGAGAACCAATGGCTGGGATGCACTTAGGGGAGAACCAGTGGCTGGGATGCACTCAGGGGAGAACCAATGGCTGGGATGCACTCAGGGGAGAACCAGTGGCTGGGATGCATTCAGGGGAGAACCAGTAGCTGGGATGCACTCAGGGGAGAACCAGTAGCTGGGATGCACTCAGGGGAGAACCAATGGCTGGGATGCACTCAGGGGAGAACCAGTGGCTGGGATGCACCCAGGGGAGAACCAATGGCTGGGATGCACTCAGGGGAGAACCAATGGCTGGGATGCACTCAGGGGAGAACCAATGGCTGGGATGCACTCAGGGGAGAACCAATGGCTGGGATGCACTCAGGGGAGAACCAGTGGCTGGGATGCATTCAGGGGAGAACCAATGGCTGGGATGCACTCAGGGGAGAACCAGTGGCTGGGATGCACTCAGGGGAGAACCAATGGCTGGGATGCACCCAGGGGAGAACCAATGGCTGGGATGCACCCAGGGGAGAACCAATGGCTGGGATGCACTCAGGGGAGAACCAATGGCTGGGATGCACTCAGGGGAAAACCAATGGCTGGGATGCACTCAGGGGAGAACCAGTGGCTGGGATGCACTCAGGGGAGAACCACCAGCTAGGTTATACATAGGAGAGAACCATCAGCCAGGAAAGGAGAACCACAAGCTGGGGTACATCTACGGTGTAACCATCAGATGGGGTACATCAAGGGGGAACCGCCAGCTGGGGTACATCTACGGTGGAATCGTCAGCTGGGGTATATCCAGGGCAGAATCATCAGTTGGGGTACATCCAGGGCAGGTCCGTGTTGCCTCTGGAACCTGGTCATTCCAGGGTGGCTGGGATGGCCACGTTGACCACATGCCAACACCAACTTCTTACCTGAGCTCCCATGACTGGTCCGTCTCTATGTTACCAAGACCAAAGTATATTTATGTCTAATGTATGATACAAAGACCACAGTGTCTATGTCTAATGTATGATACAAAGACCACAGTGTCTTTATGTCTAATGTATGATACAAAGACCTCAGTATCTTTATGTCTAATGTATGATACAAAGACCACAGTGTCTTTATGTCTAATGTATGATACAAAGACCACAGTATCTTTATGTCTAATGTATGATACAAAGACCACAGTATCTTTATGTCTAATGTATGATACAAAGACCACAGTGTCTTTATGTCTAATGTATGATACAAAGACCACAGTATCTTTATGTCTAATGTATGATACAAAGACCACAGTATCTTTATGTCTAATGTATGATACAAAGACCACAGTATCTTTATGTCTAATGTATGATACAAAGACCACAGTATCTTTATGTCTAATGTATGATACAAAGACCACAGTGTCTTTATGTCTAATGTATGATAGCAAGAGCACAGTGTCTTTTTGTCTATTCTATGATACAAAGACCACAGTATCTTTATGTCTAAAGTATGATACAAAGATAACGATAACTTAAATCTGTGAAAAATTACAATATCATTATCAAAGTCAATCAATGGTTGCCAAGACAACATTAACTCCACCTCTAGTCTATGATGCCAAGACAACATTATCTTCATAGCTAGTCTAAGCGACCAAGAAAATGCTATCTATATATTCAATCTATGGTACCAATGCAACAGTAGCTTCACATAAAACTCATGATATCAGGACAACAGTAACTTGAAAGCCAGTGTGTCATACCAAGACAACAGGATCTTTGCAGCCAGTCTATGCCATCAAGACAACAGCATCAGCATCTTCGATCATCTTATGATACAAAGAAAACACCATCTTCAAAGCTAATCTCGTGTCGACAACCAGCTAGATTAATACACGCCACCTTATGAGTCTGCAAGAGGCTTTCGAACCACAGAAATATTCATGGCTACAGATAACACACACACACACACACACACACACACACACACACACACACGCACACACACACACACACACACACACACACACACACACACACACACACACACATACGAGTGCAGACGTCGCCTGCATCAGTTAAGAAACTTCAGGGATGGGGACTCGGGTCGTGAGTTCTTTGTGAGAGCCGTGTAGGTCCGTCCAACACGGCCCCGTAAATCGTATTTATCCACTGAGATGGACAGGAGAGGAACCAGCTCTACGGTGGGGGTTTACGTGGAAGCGACGTGTGACACTATCTGTCAACTATCGTCACGAACAGTAGACTATTAATAGTCTTGGAGTCAAGGTGCAAGGCTTGGCAAAGTCCACCCAGGGAGAGATGGTCGGTAATTGACGCCTGGCACGTGTGTCGAGAGCTTTAGTGAAAGTTTTTCTCCTTTTAAGCCGCTCTGTGATTTGGCTAAATGACTCGAGGAGAAAAAACTTTGTCGGGAGTGACAGTCTGAGGCTCACGACAACTGCTGGCCATGTACACTATATATATACATACATATATATATATATATATATATATATATATATATATATATATATATATATATATATATATATATATATATATATATATATATATATATATATATATATATATATATATATATATATATATATATATATATATATATTTTTTTTTTTTTTTTTTTTTTTTGCTTTGTCGCTGTCTCCCGCGTTTGCGAGTTAGCGCAAGGAAACAGACGAAAGAAATGGCCCAACCCACCCCCATGCACATGTATATACATACGTCCACACACGCAAATATACATACCTACACAGCTTTCCATGGTTTACCCCAGACGCTTCACATGCCTTGATTCAATCCACTGACAGCACGTCAACCCCGGTATACCACATCGCTCCAATTCACTCTATTCCTTGCCCTCCTTTCACCCTCCTGCATGTTCAGGCCCCGATCACACAAAATCTTTTTCACTCCATCTTTCCACCTCTAATTTGGTCTCCCTCTTCTCCTCGTTCCCTCCACCTCCGACACATATATCCTCTTGGTCAATCTTTCCTCACTCATTCTCTCCATGTGACCAAACCATTTCAAAACACCCTCTTCTGCTCTCTCAACCACGCTCTTTTTATTTCCACACATCTCTCTTACCCTTACGTTACTTACTCGATCAAACCACCTCACACCACACATTGTCCTCAAACATCTCATTTCCAGCACATCCATCCTCCTGCGCACAACTCTATCCATAGTCCACGCCTCGCAACCATACAACATTGTTGGAACCACTATTCCTTCAAACATACCCAATTTTGCTTTCGGAGATAATGTTCTCGACTTCCACACATTCTTCAAGGCTCCCAGAATTTTCGCCCCCTCCCACACCCTATGATTCACTTCCGCTTCCATGGTTCCATCCGCTGCCAGATCCACTCCCAGATATCTAAAACACTTCACTTAATCCAGTTTTTCTCCATTCAAACTCACCTCCCAATTGACTTGACCCTCAACCCTAATGTACCTAATAACCTTGCTCTTATTCACATTTACTCTTAACTTTCTTCTTTCACACACTTTACCAAACTCAGTCACCAGCTTCTGCAGTTTCTCACATGAATCAGCCACCAGCGCTGTATCATCAGCGAACAACAACTGACTCACTTCCCAAGCTCTCTCATCCCCAACAGACTTCATACTTGCCCCTCTTTCCAAAACTCTTGCATTCACCTCCGTAACAACCCCATCCATAAACAAATTAAACAACCATGGAGACATCACACACCCCTGCCGCAAACCTACATTCACTGAGAACCAATCACTTTCCTCTCTTCCTACACGTACACATGCCTTACATCCTCGATAAAAACTATATATATATATATATATATATATATATATATATATATATATATATATATATATATATATTCCTATGAAACCACGGGGAAATGAAACACGAATAGTTCCCAAGTGCACTTTCGTGTAATAATCACATCATCAGGGGAGACACAAGAGAGAAATATAACAGTCAGTTGATATACATCGAAGAGACGAAGCTAGGACGCCATTTGGTAAACATGTGATTGTCCAAAACATACAACGAGCGTTCATAAACATATCATTTTACAAATCTTATCAACAATAAAGTTATCTAATTTGTATAGACCATCACTAATATTAAGATTATAATTCTTTGTGTATTTGATAATAGAAGATTTAATGATATTTCTCTTGGTAATAGAGTTAGAGTTAATAACTGAGATGGCGTTACTCCACTCAATACAATGATCATAGTTTTTAACGTGATTAAACAAGGCAGTTGATTCTTGTCCTGTTCTTATACTATATTTATGTTGCTTAAGTCTAACAGAAAGATCCTTACCAGTCTGACGAACTTAAAATTTATCACAGTTTCCACAAGGCACTTTATAGATGCATCCAAGAGAATTTTCTGGTGAGTTCTTGATTAAGATATTCTTTATGTCATTATTGTTGCTAAGTTAATGTACCCTTGATCTTTCATTGATAATTCCCTTAAGTTAGCAAAGAAATCATTTTATAGAGTTGAAGCCAAACCTCCCACTGACACCAAGAATCTTTTAGTTCTCCCTTTTAATAATAATTTCACTTTGCTTCCCATGTTGCTTAAATCCTTTAATGTAAATGTTGCCTTTAGCAACAATAATACTATAAAGAAATGCACTTGGGCTATGGATACAGTTGTGCGGAGGAGGGTGGATGTGCTGGAAATGAGATGTTTGAGGGCAATATGTGGTGTGAGGTGGTTTGATCGAGTAAGTAATAATAAGGTCAGAGAGATGTGTGGTAATAAAAAGAATGTGGTTGAGAGAGCAGAAGAGGGTGTTCAGAAATGGTTTGGTCAAATGGAGAGAATGAGTGAGGAAAGATTGACAAAGAGGGAACAAGGAGATGTGGGAGACCAAACTGGAGGTGGTAAGATGGAGTGAAAAAGATTTTGAGTGATCGGGGCCTGAGCATGCAGGAGGCTGAAAGGCGTGCAAGGAATAGAATGAATTGAAACGATGTGGTATACCGGGGTCGACGTGCTGTCAATGGATTGAACCAGGGCATGTGAAGCGTATCGGGTAAACCATGGAAAGTTCTGAGGGGCCTGGATGTGGAAAGGGAGCTGTGGTTTCGGTGCATTATTATATGACAGCTAGAGACTGAGTGTGAACGAATGTGGCCTTTGTTGTCTTTTCCTAGCGCTACCTCGCTCACATGGGGAGGGGGAGGGGGTTGTTATTTATATGTGTGGCGAGGTGGCGATGGGAATGAATAAAGGCAGACTATAAATCATGTACTTTTGTATATATGTATATGTCTGTGTGTGTATATATATGTATACGTTGAGATGTATAGGTATGTATACTTGCGTGTGTGGACGTGTATGTATATACATGTGTATGTGGGTGGGTTGGGCCATTCTTTCGTCTGTTTCCTTGCGCTACCTCGCTCACGCGAGAGACAACGACAAAGCAAAATAAATGAAAAATAAAATATATATATATATATATATATATATATATATATATATATATATATATATATATATATATATATATATATATATATATATATGTGTGTGTGTGTGTGTGTGTGTGTGTGTGTGTGTGTGTGTGTGTGTGTGTACTGTATATTTATTGGTATGTTCCCAGACAGGAGAATTTTTCTGTCAGAAAGACATCCACATCAGATGCTCCATGTGTCAGGTCCCCAAGCTAAACGTTTGAACAGCACCAGAGAGATAGAGAGAGAGAGGCCAAATGTCGCGGCGGGAGTTGTAACTTGAGCAGGTTGTCCTAATGTTGTAGCCAGCCACTACATGCACTCAGCTGACGCCACGACTCAGATTTTATATCCTTCCTTTCCTCCTCCTCAGGAACTCAGATTGACGGGTTTACATCTACTGCTATTCAGAGACTAAGAATTGGTATGGGGTATATATAACATGTTGACTACCCAAACGATGGCTGATCTGATGATAACTGCTTGATAACTAGTCATTTCCGTACGAGCAAATAGAATAGATTGGTGAGAGAAGAGGAATTGACCAGTGACGAGGTAATCTGCATTTATATTCTAGATAGATGAGGTTAGGATATAGCAATGAGAATGCTCTCTCTCTCTCTCTCTCTCTCTCTCTCTCTCTCTCTCTCTCTCTCTCTCTCTCTCTCTCTCTCTCTCTCTCTCCACCCTCTTGCACTTCGGCAACAACCGTCAGCAGAGTAATGGACGCACGAAATACGACGACGTTTGGTTAAGTCAACCAAACATGGAACTGACGGGAAAGGAATGAACAAGACTACCATATACCGCCTACTGTACTGATTCATGATTCTCTGCTGGCCTATTGTAGTGTCTGCAGGGAAGAAGGAAGGCCGTCTTCATAACCTGGATATTACATATAATGTGTTAATTTCCTTATTTCAATCCGTGTACATCTAAGTGGAAATATGCAGAGGTAATGAAATAACATCTGTTCAGTGTTTGTTTAAGATGTTAGTTGTTTTCGCATTAACAAAGATCAACCATAACTTGTTGTATTTGCACACAGTACTACCCGGGTCGTTTGTAATACTTTACTATGCTTCAGTGGTCATCCCATTTGTTCCTGTGGTTGTCTTACTTGTTTGCCAGATTCGTCTTTACAATTTACACTGTCACTCACTGGTTATGATGGTGTGCTGGTGTACGTATCCTCACAGTCGATGTTCCTTTTGAGAAAAGATTTAATCTTCTTAATCTTCGTCTGGAAGGTTCCACAGAGATGGAAATAGTTTTCCATCCCAATTAAACATCTATCGAGGAAAGAAAAAAAATATACTGTCTTTTTTGCACCTGATCGCCTTTCCCACCTTCACAAGTTATTGTCAAAAACAGACAAAAAAGTGACTACCTTTCTATACTTACAAGCATGATGCGCCGACGATCTGCAGCACAAGCTTAGGCTCAGTCCTTTGTTCTTAACGCTACCTCGCTAATGCAGGAAATGGCGAATATGTAAATTATATGTATGTATGTATATATATATATATATATAGCATACAAACCTCCAACAGCCAGGATCGAACCCAGGACTCCTGTGTAACAGGCGAGATTGCTAACCGCTAGGCTATGGGCCGGGCTAGTAAGAAATGACAATTCGAATACTACGTACTCGAATACCCTTCCTCTCACGTTGGTGAGCAACGGGGTCTATACCGGTCATTTCCCAAGTGGCTGTTGGGGGTTTGTATGTTCTACGAAGGTCCGCGTTCATATGCACTTTGTTCGTGTGTATATATATATATATATATATATATATATATATATATATATATATATATATATATATATATATATATATATATATACATATATATATATATATACACGTGTAGGAAGAGATGAAAGTGATTGGTTCTCAGTGAATGTAGGTTTGCGGCAGGGGTGTGTGATGTCTCCATGGTTGTTTAATTTGTTTATGGATGGGGTTGTTAGGGAGGTGAATGCAAGAGTTTTGGAAAGAGGGGCAAGTATGAAGTCTGTTGGGAATGAGAGAGCTTGGGAAGTGAGTCAGTTGTTGTTCGCTGATGATACAGCGCTGGTGGCTGATTCATGTGAGAAACTGCAGAAGCTGGTGACTGAGTTTGGTAAAGTGTGTGAAAGAAGAAAGTTAAGAGTAAATGTGAATAACAGCAAGGTTATTAGGTACAGTAGGGTTGAGGGTCAAGTCAATTGGGAGGTGAGTTTGAATGGAGAAAAACTGGAGGAGGTGAAGTGTTTTAGATATCTGGGAGTGGATCTGGCAGCGGATGGAACCATGGAAGCGGAAGTGGATCATAGGGTGGGGGAGGGGGCGAAAATTCTGGGAGCCTTGAAGAATGTGTGGAAGTCGAGAACATTATCTCGGAAAACAAAAATGGGTATGTTTGAAGGAATAGTGGTTCCAACAATGTTGTATGGTTGCGAGGCGTGGGCTATGGATAGAGTTGTGCGCAGGAGGATGGATGTGCTGGAAATGAGATGTTTGAGGACAATGTGTGGTGTGAGGTGGTTTGATCGAGCAAGTAACGTAAGGGTAAGAGAGATGTGTGGAAATAAAAAGAGCGTGGTTGAGAGAGCAGAAGAGGGTGTTTTGAAGTGGTTTGGGCAAATGGAGAGAATGAGTGAGGAAAGATTGACCAAGAGGATGTATGTGTCGGAGGTGGAGGGAACGAGGAGAAGAGGGAGACCAAATTGGAGGTGGAAAGATGGAGTGAAAAAGATTTTGTGTGATCGGGGCCCGAACATGCGGGAGGGTGAAAGGAGGGCAAGGAATAGAGTGAATTGGAGCGATGTGGTATACCGGGGTTGACGAGCTGTCAGTGGATTGAATCAAGGCATGTGAAGCGTCTGGGGTAAACCATGGAAAGCTGTGTAGGTATATATATTTGCGTGTGTGGACGTATGTATATACATGTGTATGTGGGTGGATTGGGCCATTTCTTTCGTCTGTTTCCTTGCGGTACCTCGCAAACGCGGGAGACAGCGACAAAGCAAAAAAAAAAAATATATATATATATATATATATATATATATATATATATATATATATATATATATATATATATATATATATATATATATGTATAATGAATAAGTGTCTCTGTCTGCATTTCCCTGCTGCCTCGTAATGCTCCAAGCTTTGCACGGTCATGTCACACGCTCTTCATGTTCCCGCTCCCACACTAACTTCATGCTTCCTTCACGTGGGTAGGCCTGACGTCAGTCCTAATCTTCTGATGAACGAGACGGTAAGAGATATAATGTAATGCTGAGGCCGTTCGGATTATCTCTCCATTCATATTAGGCATGTTCTTCTCACCCCTGCACTCCCTGAACCTCTCCCCACCAGTTACTATCAGCCGCAAAGAAATTAGCGTCTAGACTTAATGTCACCTTGCCAGTTATATTCTCCTTGCAGCCTCTCACCTAACCCGTTTTCTGTGCTTTCATTTTCTATTCCCACTACAAACATACGTCAACGAATGATGTATTCTTTCCATATGGCTGGCAATGTTGTATATCTGGATGACGTAGGAGATTTACACACACATACCCCCAACCAGACCCACGCACACACACACACACACACACACACACACACACATACACACACAACACACATGTGCACACATCCTTAGCTTTAAATGTATATGTTCATAGAACCAAGGAAAATCTATACAAGGTCAGATGACGAGGCAACTTTTTTCTTTCTGTAACACAAAAAGAAGTCATATATATATATATATATATATATATATATATATATATATATATATATATATATATATATATATATATATATATATATATATTAACTTTCTAAAATGGGAAACAGAAGAAGGAGTCACGCGGGGAGTGCTCATCCTCCTCGAAGGCTCAGAGTGGGGTGCCTAAATGTGTGTGGATGTAACCAAGATGTGAAAAAAGGAGAGATAGGTAGTATGTTTGAGGAAAGGAACCTGGATGTTTTGGTTCTGAGTGAAACGAAGCTCAAGGGTAAAGGGGAAGAGTGGTTTGGAAATGTCTGGGGAGTGAAGTCAGGGGTTAGTGAGAGGACAAGAGCAAGGGAAGGAGTAGCAATACTCCTGAAACAGGAGTTGTGGGAGTATGTGATAGAATGTAAGAAAGTAAATTCTCGATTAATATGGGTAAAATTGAAAGTTGATGGAGAGAGGTGGGTGATTATTGGTGCATATGCACCTGGGCATGAGAAGAAAGATCATGAGAGGCAAGTGTTTTGGGAGCAGCTAAATGAGTGTGTTAGCGGTTTTGATGCACGAGACCGGGTTATAGTGATGGGTGATTTGAATGCAAAGGTGAGTAATGTGGCAGTTGAGGGAATAATTGGTATGCATGGGGTGTTCAGTGTTGTAAATGGAAATGGTGAAGAGCTTGTAGATTTATGTGCTGAAAAAGGACTGATGATTGGGAATACCTGGTTTAAAAAGCGAGATATACATAAGTATACTTATGTAAGTAGGAGAGATGGCCAGAGAGCGTTATTGGATTACGTGTTAATTGACAGGCGTGCGAAAGAGAGACTTTTGGATGTCAATGTGCTGAGAGGTGCAACTGGAGGGATGTCTGATCATTATCTTGTGGAGGCTAAGGTGAAGATTAGTATGGGTTTTCAGAAAAGAAGAGTGAATGTTGGGGTGAAGAAGGTGGTGAGAGTAAGTGAGCTTGGGAAGGAGACCTGTGTGAGGAAGTATCAGGAGAGACTGTGTACAGAATGGAAAAAGGTGAGAACAATGGAAGTAAGGGGAGTGGGGGAGGAATGGGATGTATTTAGGGAATCAGTGATGGATTGCGCAAAAGATGCTTGTGGCATGAGAAGAGTGGGAGGTGGGCTGTTTAGAAAGGGTAGTGAGTGGTGGGATGAAGAAGTAAGAGTATTAGTGAAAGAGAAGAGGGAGGCATTTGGACGATTTTTGCAGGGAAAAAATGCAATTGAGTGGGAGAAGTATAAAAGAAAGAGACAAGAGGTCAAGAGAAAGGTGCAAGAGGTGAAAAAAAAGGGCAAATGAGAGTTGGGGTGAGAGACTATCAGTAAATTTTAGGGAGAATAAAAAGATGTTCTGGAAGGAGGTAAATAGGGTGCGTAAGACAAGGGAGCAAATGGGAACTTCAGTGAAGGCGTAAATGGGGAGGTGATAACAAGTAGTGGTGATGTGAGAAGGAGATGGAATGAGTATTTTGAAGGTTTGTTGAATGTGTCTGATGACAGAGTGGCAGATATAGGGTGTTTTGGTCGAGGTGGTGTGCAAAGTGAGAGGGTTAGGGAAAATGATTTGGTAAACAGAGAAGAGGTAGTAAAAGCTTTGCGGAAGATGAAAGCCGGCAAGGCAGCAGGTTTGGATGGTATTGCAGTGGAATTTATAAAAAAAGGGGGTGACTGTATTGTTGACTGGTTGGTAAGGTTATTTAATGTATGTATGACTCATGGTGAGGTGCCTGAGGATTGGCGGAATGCGTGCATAGTGCCATTGTACAAAGGCAAAGGGGATAAGAGTGAGTGCTCAAATTACAGAGGTATAAGTTTGTTGAGTATTCCTGGTAAATTATATGGGAGGGTATTGATTGAGAGGGTGAAGGCATGTACAGAGCATCAGATTGGGGAAGAGCAGTGTGGTTTCAGAAGTGGTAGAGGATGTGTGGATCAGGTGTTTGCTTTGAAGAATGTATGTGAGAAATACTTAGAAAAGCAAATGGATTTGTATGTAGCATTTATGGATCTGGAGAAGGCATATGATAGAGTTGATAGAGATGCTCTGTGGAAGGTATTAAGAATATATGGTGTGGGAGGCAAGTTGTTAGAAGCAGTGAAAAGTTTTTATCGAGGATGTAAGGCATGTGTACGTGTAGGAAGAGAGGAAAGTGATTGGTTCTCAGTGAATGTAGGTTTGCGGCAGGGGTGTGTGATGTCTCCATGGTTGTTTAATTTGTTTATGGATGGGGTTGTTAGGGAGGTAAATGCAAGAGTCTTGGAAAGAGGGGCAAGTATGAAGTCTGTTGGGGATGAGAGAGCTTGGGAAGTGAGTCAGTTGTTGTTCGCTGATGATACAGCTCTGGTGGCGGATTCATGTGAGAAACTGCAGAAGCTGGTGACGGAGTTTGGTAAAGTGTGTGGGAGAAGAAAGTTAAGAGTAAATGTGAATAAGAGCAAGGTTATTAGGTACAGTAGGGTTGAGGGTCAAGTCAATTGGGAGGTGAGTTTGAATGGAGAAAAACTGGAGGAAGTGAAGTGTTTTAGATATCTGGGAGTGGATCTGTCAGCGGATGGAACCATGGAAGCGGAAGTGGATCATAGGGTGGGGGAGGGGGCAAAAATTTTGGGAGCCTTGAAAAATGTGTGGAAGTCGAGAACATTATCCCGGAAAGCAAAAATGGGTATGTTTGAAGGAATAGTGGTTCCAACAATGTTGTATGGTTGCGAGGCGTGGGCTATGGATAGAGTTGTGCGCAGGAGGATGGATGTGCTGGAAATGAGATGTTTGAGGACAATGTGTGGTGTGAGGTGGTTTGATCGAGTAAGTAACGTAAGGGTAAGAGAGATGTGTGGAAATAAAAAGAGCGTGGTTGAGAGAGCAGAAGAGGGTGTTTTGAAGTGGTTTGGGCACATGGAGAGAATGAGTGAGGAAAGATTGACCAAGAGGATATATGTGTCGGAGGCGGAGGGAACGAGGAGAAGAGGGAGACCAAATTGGAGGTGGAAAGATGGAGTGAAAAGGATTTTGTGTGATCGGGGCCTGAACATGCAGGAGGGTGAAAGGAGGGCAAGGAATAGAGTGAATTGGAGCGATGTGGTATACAGGGGTTGAGTCGGGGCATGTGAGGCGTCCGGGGTAAACCATGGAAAGCTGTGTAGGTATGTATATTTGCGTGTGTGGACGTATGTATGTACATGTGTATGGGGGGGGTTGGGCCATTTCTTTCGTCTGTTTCCTTGCGCTACCTCGCAAACGCGGGAGACAGCGACGAGGTATAAAAAAAAAAAAAAAAAAAAAAAAAATATATATATATATATATATATATATATATATACATATATATATATATATATATATATATATATATATATATATATATATATATATATATATATATATATATCCCTTGGGATAGGGGAGAAAGAATACTTCCCAAGTATTACCTGCGTGTCGTAGAAGGCGACTAAGAGGGAAGGGAGCGGGGGGCTGGAAATCCTCCCCTCTCATTTTTTTTTTTTAATTTTCCAAAAGAAGGAACAGAGAAGGGGGCCAGGTGAGGATATTCCCTCAAAGGCCCAGTCCTCTGTTCTTAACGCTACCACGCTAACGCGGGAAATGGGGAATAGTATGAAAGAAAGAAATATATATATATATATATATATATATATATATATATATATATATATATATATATATATATATATATATATATATATATATATATATATATATATATATATATTTATATATATATATACATACATAAATATATATATATGTATATATATATATATATATATATATATATATATATATATATATATATATATATATATATATATATATATATATATATATATATATATATATATATATGTATATAGATAGATAGATAGATAGATAGATAAATAAATAGATAGATAGATAGATAGATAGATAGATAGATAGAAAGATAGATGGATAGATAGATAGATGGAAATGATGATCACTCTTGTCCATGATGATATGGATAAATCGCATTTCAGTAGGAGTTCATAAAAGTTTATGTAACATGAAATTTTCCTATACATGTGGCACGACAAGTTTCGTGGAGACAACCCACCTCATCAGGTGCCAGTACTTAACTAAGTTATCGATATCCCAACAGCATAACGGAGTACCGCCGTCCAGAGTCTACCAGTACAGTCTGACCTGACGGCAGTAACCGTCATAAGGGAGAGTGAGTAATGGGGTTCACGTGGCGGGGGTTGACCTGCGTAGCTGGGTGTGTCTCATACAATATTTCTATGTTTTTGTATTTTGCCAATTCTCTTATAATGATCTGGTTAATTGAAGGATGGACTTTAAAATTGACTGGGTACAAATTAAAGTTCTTAGCATTAGTAAATATGACAGATTCAAAGACGTATCGTGTGGCATAATGACAACGGTCTCTCCGTACATCTTGAAAATCCTCTTATTCAATACACTTCCGCTGATCATGCCACACTGATGAGGTGGATTGTCTCCTCGAAACGTGTCGTGCCACATGTATAGAAAAATTACATGTTAAACAAAATTGTATGAATTCCTACTGAAGTGCAATTTCACCTTCATATATGACTTTGCATGGAGAAAAACTGGAGGAAGTGAAGTGTTTTAGATATCAGGGAGTGGACTTGGCGCCGGATGGAACCATGAACGCGGAAGTGAGTCACAGGGTCGGGAAGGGGGGCGAAGGTTCTGGGAGCGTTGAAGAATGTGTGGAAGGCGAGAAAGTTATCTCGGAAAGCAAAAATGGGTATTCTTGAAGGAATAGTGTTTCCAACAATGTTATATGGAAGTGAGGCATAGGCTATAGGTAGGGTTGTGCGGAGGAGAGTGGATGTGTTAGAAATGATATGTTTAGGGACAATATGTGGTGTGAGGTGGTTTGATCGAGTAAGTAATGAAAGGGTAAGAGAGATGTGTGGTAATGAAAGAGTGTGGTTGAGAGAGCAGAAGAGGGTGCATTGAAATGGTTTGGCCACATGGAGAGAATGAGTGAGGAAAGATTGACAAAGAAGATATATGTGTCAGAGGTGGAGGGAACGAGAAGTGGGAGACCAAATTGGAGGTGGAAGGATGGAGTGAAAAAGATTTTGAGCGATCAGGGCCTGAACATACAGGAGGGCGAAAGGCGTGCAAGGAACAGAGTGAATTGGAACGATGTGATATACCGGGGTGGACACGCTGTCACTGGATTGAATCAGGGCATGTGAAGCGTCTGGAGTAAACCAAGGAAAGTTTTGTGGGCCCTGAATGTGGAAAGGTGCGAGGTAGCGCAAGGAAACAGACGAAAGAATGGCCCAAACCACCCACATACACATGTATATATACACACGTCCACATACGCACATATACATACCTATACATTTCATTGTATACATATATACACATACACAGTCAAATGGGAGGGTACATAATTCATAATTGCTGCCTTCATTCTTTCTCGTCGCCACCCCGCCACACATGAAATGACAACCCCATCCCCCCGCACGTGAGAGAGGTAGCGCTAGGAAAAGACAACAAATGCCACATTCGTTCACACTCAGTCTCTACAGTCATGTATAATGCACCGAAACCACAGCTCCCTTTCCACACCCAGGCCCCGTAAACCTTTCCATGGTTTACTCAAGACGCTTCACATGCCCTGGTTAAATCCATTGGCAGCAAGTCCACCCCGGTATACCAAAACGTACCAATTCATTCTATTCCTTGCACGCATTTCATCCTCCTGCATGTTCAGGCGCCGAACGCTCAAAATCTTTTTCACTCTATCCTTCCACCTCCAATTTGGTCTACCACTTCTCCTCGTTCCCTCCACCTCTGACACATATATCCGCTTTGTCAATTTTTCCTTACTCATTCTCTCCATGTGACCAAACCATTTCAATATACCCTTTTCTGCTCTCTCAGCCACATTCCTTATATTGCCATGCATCTCGCTTACCCTTTCATTACTTACTCGATCAAACCACCTTACGCCACATAATGTCCCCAAATATCTCATTTCCAACATATCCACCCTTCTCCGCACAGCCCTCTCTATACTATGCCCACGCCTCGCAACCAAATAACACTGTTGGAACAACTATTCCTCTAAACATAGCCATTTTTGCTTTCTGAGATAATGTTCTCGCCTTCCACACATTCTTCAACGTTCCCAGAACCTTCACCCTTCCTTCACCCTTTGACTCATTTCCGCTGCCATGGTCCCATTCGCTGCCAAATCCACTCCCAGATATCTAAAACACTTCACTTCCTCCACTTCCTTCCATGAAAATTTACCTCCCAATTCAATTGTCCATCAACCTTACTGTGCCTAATAACATTCCTCTTATTCACATTTACTATCAGCTTTCTTCTTTCACACACTTTACCAAACTCAGTCACCAGCTTCTGCAGTTTCTCACCCGAATCAGCCACCAGTGCTGTATCATCAGCGAATAACAACTGGCTCACTTCCCAAGCTCTCTCATCTACAACAGACTGCATACTTGCCTCTCTCTCCAAAACTCTTCCATTCATCTCCCAAACAACCCCAACCATAAACATGGAGACATCAAGCACCCCTACCGCAAACCGATATTCACTGGGAACCAGTCACTTTCATCTCTTCCTACTCGTACACATGCCTCACATCCTCGATAAATACTTTTCACTGCTTCTAGCAACTTGCCTCCCACACCATATACTCTAAATGTCTTCCACAGAGCATCTCTATCAACTCTATCATATGCCTTCTCCAGGTCCATAAATGCTACATACAAATCCATCTTTTTTTCTAAGTATTTCTCACATACATTCTACAAAGCAAACACCTGATCCACGCATCTACTACTTCTGAAACCATATTGCTCTTCCCCAATCTGATGCTCTGTACATACCTTCACCCTCTCAGTGAATACCTTCCCATATGATTTCCCAGAAATACTCAACAAACTTATGCCCCTGTAATATGAACACTCACCTTTATCCCCTTTGCCTTTGTACAATGGCACTATGCATGCATTCCGCCAATCCTCAGGCACCTCATCATGAGTCATACATACATTGAATATCTTCACCAACCAGTGAACAACACAGTCATCCCTTTTCTAATAAATTCCACCGCAATTACATCCAAACCCGCCGCCTTGCCGGCCTTTATCTTGCGCAAAGCTTTCACTACCTCTTCTCTGTTTACCAAACCATTCTCCCTGACCCTGTTACTTCGCACACCACCTCGACCAAAACACCCTATATCTGCCACTCTGTCATCTAACACATTCAACAAATCTTCAAAATACTCACTTCATCTCCTTCTCACATCACCACTACATGTTGTAATCTCCCCATTAGCCACCTTCACCGATGTTCCCATTTACATATATATATATATATATATATATATATATATATATATATATATATATATTTTTTTTTTTTTTTTTTTTTTTTTTTATACTTTGTCGCTGTCTCCCGCGTTTGCGAGGTAGCGCAAGGAAACAGACGAAAGAAATGGCCCAACCCACCCCCATACACATGTATATACATACGTCCACACACGCAAATATACATACCTACACAGTTTTCCATGGTTTACCCCAGACGCTTCACATGCCTTGATTCAATCCACTGACAGCACGTCAACCCCGGTATACCACATCGCTCCAATTCACTCAATTCCTTGCCCTCCTTTCACCCTCTTGCATGTTCAGGCCCCGATCACACAAAATCTTTTTCACTCCATCTTTCCACCTCCAATTTGGTCTCCCTCTTCTCCTTGTTCCCTCCACCTCCGACACATATATCCTCTTAGTCAATCTTTCCTCACTCATTCTCTCCATGTGCCCAAACCATTTCAAAACACCCTCTTCTGCTCTCTCAACCACACTCTTTTTATTTCCACACATCTCTCTTACCCTTACGTTACTTACTCGATCAAACCACCTCACACCACACATTGTCCTCAAACATCTCATTTCCAGCACATCCATCCTCCTGCGCACAACTCTATCCATAGCCCACGCCTCGCAACCATACAACATTGTTGGAACCACTATTCCTTCAAACATACCCATTTTTGCTTTCCGAGATAATGTTCTCGACTTCCACACATTCTTCAAGGCTCCCAGAATTTTCGCCCCCTCCCCACCCTATGATCCACTTCCGCTTCCATGGTTCCATCCGCTGCCAGATGCACTCCCAGATATCTAAAACACTTCACTTCCTCCAGTTTTTCTCCATTCAAACTCACCTCCCAATTGACTTGACCCTCAACCCTACTGTACCTAATAACCTTGCTGTTATTCACATTTACTCTTAACTTTCTTCTTTCACACACTTTACCAAACTCAGTCACCAGCTTCTGCAGTTTCTCACATGAATCAGCCACCAGCGCTGTATCATCAGCGAACAACAACTGACTCACTTCCCAAGCTCTCTCATCCCCAACAGACTTCATACTTGCCCCTCTTTCCAAAACTCTTGCATTCACCTCCCTAACAACCCCATCCATAAACAAATTAAACAACCATGGAGACACCACACACCCCTGCCGCAAACCTACATTCACTGAGAACCAATCACTTTCCTCTCTTCCTACACGTACACATGCCTTACATTCTCGATAAAAACTTTTCACTGCTTCTAACAACTTGCCTCCCACACCATATATTCTTAATACCTTCCATAGAGCATCTCTATCAACTCTATCATATGCCTTCTCCAGATCCATAAATGCTACATACAAATCCATTTGCTTTTCTAAGTATTTCTCACATACATTCTTCAAAGCAAACACCTGATCCACACATCCTCTACCACTTCTGAAACCACACTGCTCTTCCCCAATCTGATGCTCTGTGCATGCCTTCACCCTCTCAATCAATACCCTCCCATATAATTTACCAAGAATACTCAACAAACATATACCTCTGTAATTTGAGCACTCACTCTTATCCCCTTTGCCTTTGTACAATGGCACTATGCACGCATTCCGCCAATCCTCAGGCACCTCACCATGAGTCATACATACATTAAATAACCTTACCAACCAGTCAACAATACATATATATATATATATATATATATATATATATATATATATATATATATATATATATATATGGAGAGAATGAGTGAGGAAAGATTGACCAAGAGGATATATGTGTCGGAGGTGGAGGGAACGAGGAGAAGAGGGAGACAAGATTTTAGGTGGAAAGATGGAGTGAAAAAGATTTTGTGTGATCGGGGCCTGAACATGCAGGAGGATGAAAGGAGGGCAAGGAATAGAGTGAATTGGAGCGATGTGGTATACCGGGGTTGACGTGCTGTCAGTGGAATGAATCAAGGCATGTGAAGCGTCTGGGGTAAACCATGGAAAGCTGTGTAGGTATGTATATTTGCGTGTGTGGACGTATGTATATACATGTGTATGGGGGGGGGTTGCGCTACCTCGCAAACGCGGGAGACAGCGACAAAGTATAATAAAAAAAAAAATGATATATATATATATATATATATATATATATATATATATATATATATATATATATATGTATAAATATATATATATATATATATATATATATATAAATATATATATATCTTTTCTTTCTTTCAAACTATTCGCCATTTCCCTCATTAGCGAGGTAGCGTTAAGAACAGAGGACTGGGCCTTTGAGGGAATTCCCTCACCTGGCCCAAATCTCTTTTCTTTATTTTGGAAAATTAAAAAAAAACGAGAGGGGAAGATCTCTAGCCTCCCGCTCCCTCCCCTTTTAGTCGCCTTCTACGACACGCAGGGAATACGTGGGAAGTATTCTTTCTCCCCTATCCCCAGTGATAATATATATATATATATATATATATATAACTCCCAGGAGTTGTGGGAGTATGTGATAGAGTGTAAGAAAGTAAACTCTCGATTAATATGGGTAAAACTGAAAGTTGATGGAGAGAGGTG
The DNA here is from genome assembly GCF_036320965.1 of Panulirus ornatus. Lineage (NCBI taxonomy): Eukaryota > Metazoa > Arthropoda > Malacostraca > Decapoda > Palinuridae > Panulirus > Panulirus ornatus. The sequence continues at coordinate 42,002,256 of NC_092240.1, forward strand.
GGTGATTATTGGTGCATATGCACCTGGGCATGAGAAGAAAGGTCAAGAGAGGCAAGTGTTTTGGGAGCAGCTGAATGAGTGTGTTAGTGGTTTTGATGCACGAGACCGGGTTATAGTGATGGGTGATTTGAATGCAAAGGTGAGTAATGTGGCAGTTGAGGGAATAATTGGTATGCATGGGGTGTTCAGTGTTGTAAATGGAAATGGTGAAGAGCTTGTAGATTTATGTGCTGAAAAAGGACTGATGATTGGGAATACCTGGTTTAAAAAGCGATATATACATAAGTATACTTGTGTAAGTAGGAGAGATGGCCAGAGAGCGTTATTGGATTACGTGTTAATTGACAGGCGTGCGAAAGAGAGACTTTTGGATGTTAATGTGCTGAGAGGTGCAACTGGAGGGATGTCTGATCATTATCTTGTGCAGGCTAAGGTGAAGATTTGTATGGGTTTTCAGAAAAGAAGAGTGAATGTTGGGGTGAAGAGGGTGGTGAGAGTAAGTGAGCTTGAGAAGGAGACCTGTGTGAGGAAGTACCAGGAGAGACTGAGTACAGAATGGAAAAAGGTGAGAACAATGGAGGCAAGGGGAGTGGGGGAGGAATGGGATGTATTTAGGGAATCAGTGATGGATTGCGCAAAAGATGCTTGTGGCATGAGAAGAGTGGGAGGTGGGTTGATTAGAAAGGGTAGTGAGTGGTGGGATGAAGAAGTAAGAGTATTAGTGAAAGAGAAGAGAGAGGCATTTGGACGATTTTTGCAGGGAAAAAATGCAATTGAGTGGGAGATGTATAAAAGAAAGAGACAGGAGGTCAAGAGAAAGGTGCAAGAGGTGAAAAAAGGGCAAATGAGAGTTGGGGTGAGAGAGTATCATTAAATTTTAGGGAGAATAAAAAGATGTTCTGGAAGGAGGTAAATAAAGTGCGTAAGACAAGGGAGCAAATGGGAACTTCAGTGAAGGGCGCAAATGGGGAGGTGGTAACAAGTAGTGGTGATGTGAGAAGGAGATGGAGTGAGTATTTTGAAGGTTTGTTGAATGTGTTTGATGATAGAGTGGCAGATATAGGGTATTTTGGTCGAGGTGGTGTGCAAAGTGAGAGGGTTAGGGAAAATGATTTGGTAAACAGAGAAGAGGTAGTGAAAGCTTTGCGGAAGATGAAAGCCGGCAAGGCAGCAGGTTTTGATAGTATTGCAGTGGAATTTATTAAAAAAGGGGGTGACTGTATTGTTGACTGGTTGGTAAGGTTATTTAATGTATGTATGACTCATGGTGAGGTGCCTGAGGATTGGCGGAATGCGTGCATAGTGCCATTGTACAAAGGCAAAGGGGATAAGAGTGAGTGCTCAAATTACAGAGGTATAAGTTTGTTGAGTATTCCTGGTAAATTATATGGGAGGGTATTGATTGAGAGGGTGAAGGCATGTACAGAGCATCAGACTGGGGAAGAGCAGTGTGGTTTCAGAAGTGGTAGAGGATGTGTGGATCAGGTGTTTGCTTTGAAGAATGTATGTGAGAAATACTTAGAAAAGCAAATGGATTTGTATGTAGCATTTATGGATCTGGAGAAGGCATATGATTGAGTTGATAGAGATGCTCTGTGGAAGGTATTAAGAATATATGGTGTGGTAGGAAAGTTGTTAGAAGCAGTGAAAAGTTTTTATCGAGGATGTAAGGCATGTGTACGTGTAGGAAGAGAGGAAAGTGATTGGTTCTCAGTGAATGTAGGTTTGCGGCAGGGGTGTGTGATGTCTCCATGGTTGTTTGATTTGTTTATGGATGGGGTTGTTAGGGAGGTAAATGCAAGAGTTTTAGAAAGAGGGGCAAGTATGAAGTCTGTTGGGGATGAGAGAGCTTGGGAAGTGAGTCAGTTGTTGTTCGCTGATGATACAGCGCTGGTGGCGGATTCATGTGAGAAACTGCAGAAGCTGGTGACTGAGTTTGGTAAAGTGTGTGGAAGAAGAAAGTTAAGAGTAAATGTGAATGACAGCAAGGTTATTAGGTACAGTAGGGTTGAGGGTCAAGTCAATTGGGAGGTGAGTTTGAATGGAGAAAAACTGGAGGAAGTGAAGTGTTTTAGATATCTGGGAGTGGATCTGGCAGCGGATGGAACCATGGAAGCGGAAGTGGATCATAGGGTGGGGGAGGGGGCGAAAATTCTGGGGGCCTTGAAGAATGTGTGGAAGTCGAGAACATTATCTCGGAAAGCAAAAATGGGCATGTTTGAAGGAATAGTGGTTCCAACAATGTTGTATGGTTGTGAGGCGTGGGCTATGGATAGAGTTGTGCGCAGGAGGATGGATGTGCTGGAAATGAGATGTTTGAGGACAATGTGTGGTGTGAGGTGGTTTGATCGATTGAGTAACGTAAGGGTAAGAGAGATGTGTGGAAATAAAAAGAGCGTGGTTGAGAGAGCAGAAGAGGGTGTTTTGAAGTGGTTTGGGCACATGGAGAGAATGAGTGAGGAAAGATTGACCAAGAGGATATATGTGTCGGAGGTGGAGGGAACGAGGAGAAGAGGGAGACCAAATTGGAGGTGGAAAGATGGAGTGAAAAAGATTTTGTGTGATCGGGGCCTGAACATGCAGGAGGGTGAAAGGAGGGCAAGGAATAGAGTGAATTGGAGCGATGTGGTATACCGGGGTTGACGTGCTATCAGTGGATTGAATCAAGGCATGTGAAGCGTCTGGGGTAAACCGTGGAAAGCTGTGTAGGTATGTATATTTGCGTGTGTGGACGTATGTATATACATGTGTATGGGGGGGGGTTGGGCCATTTCTTTCGTCTGTTTCCTTGCGCTACCTCGCAAACGCGGGAGACAGCGAGAAAGTATAATAAAAAAAACATATAAATAAAATAATATATATATATATATATATATATATATATATATATATATATATATATATATATATATATATATATATATATATATGTTTCCCATTTTAGAAAGTTAAAAAAAAAGAAAAAAAAAATATTTTGTGTGATCGGGGCCTGAACATGCAGGAGGGTGAAAGGAGGGCAAGGAATAGAGTGAATTGGAGCGATGTGGTATACCGGGGTTGACGTGCTATCAGTGGATTGAATCGGGGCATGTGAAGCGTCTGGGGTAAACCATGGAAAGCTGTGTAGGTATGTATATTTGCGTGTGTGTTCGTATGTATATAGATGTGTATGGGGGTGGGTTGGGCCATTTCTTTCGTCTGTTTCCTTGCGGTACCTCGCAAACGCGGGAGACAGCGACAAAGGAAAAAAAAAAAAACATATGTATGTATATATATATATATATATATATATATATATATATATATATATATATATATATATACATATATATATATATATATATATATATATATATATATATATATATATATATATATATATATATATATATATATATGTATATATATATATGTATATATGTATTTATGGAGTAAGAGAGGAAAGTGATTGGTTCTCAGTGAATGTAGGTTTGCGGCAGGGGTGTGTGATGTCTCCATGGTTGTTTAATTTGTTTATGGATGGGGTTGTTAGGGAGGTGAACGCAAGAGTTTTGGAAAGAGGGGCAAGTATGAAGTCTGTTGTGGATGAGAGACTTGGGAAGTGAGTCAGTTGTTGTTCGCTGATGATACAGCGCTGGTGGCTGATTCATGTGAGAAACTGCAGAAGCTGGTGACTGAGTTTGGTAAAGTGTGTGAAAGAAGAAAGTTAAAAGTAAATGTGAATAAGAACAAGGTTATTAGGTACAGTAGGGTTGAGGGTCAAGTCAGTTGGGAGGTAAGTTTGAATGGAGAAAAACTGGAGGAAGTAAAGTGTTTTAGATATCTGGGAGTGGATCTGGCAGCGGATGGAACCATGGAAGCGGAAGTGAATCATTGGGTGGGGGAGGGGGCGAAAATCCTGGGAGCCTTGAAGAATGTGTGGAAGTCGAGAACATTATCTCGGAAAGCAAAAATGGGTATGTTTGAAGGAATAGTGGTTCCAACAATGTTGTATGGTTGCGAGGCGTGGGCTATGGATAGAGTTGTGCGCTGGAGGATGGATGTGCTGGAAATGAGATGTTTGAGGACAATGTGTGGTGTGAGGTGGTTTGATCGAGTAAGTAATGTAAGGGTAAGAGAGATGTGTGGAAATAAAAAGAGCGTGGTTGAGAGAGCAGAAGAGGGTGTTTTGAAATGGTTTGGGCACATGGAGAGAATGAGTGAGGAAAGATTGACCAAGAGGATATGTGTCGGAGGTGGAGGGAACGAGGAGAAGTGGGAGACCAAATTGGAGGTAGAAAGATGGAGTGAAATCGATTTTGTGTGATCGGGGCCTGAAGATGCAGGAGGGTGAAAGGAGGGCAAAGAATAGAGTGAATTGGATCGATATGATATACCGGGGTTGACGTGTTGTCAGTGGATTGAATCAGGGCATGTGAAGCGTCTGGGGTAAACCATGGAAAGTTGTGTGGGGCCTGGATGTGGAAAGGGAGCCGTGGTTTCGGGCATTATTGCGTGGCAGCTAGAGACTGAGTGTGAACGAATGGGGCCTTTGTTGTCTTTTCCTAGTGCTACCTCGCACACATGAGGGGGGACGGGGAAGGTATTCCATGTGTGGCGAGGTGGCGATGGGAGTGAATGGGGGCAGACAGTGTCAATTGTGTGCATGGGTATATATGTATGTGTCTGTGTATGTATATATATGTGTACATTGAGATGTATAGGTATGTATATTTGCGTGTGTGGACGTGTTTGTGTATATATTGTGTATGGGGGTGGGTTGGGCCATTTCTTTCGTCTGTTTCCTTGCGCTACCTCGCAAACGCGGGAGACAGCGACAAAGCAAAATAAAAAAAAAAAATATATATATATATATATATATATATATATTTTTTTTTTTTTTTTTTGCTTTGTCGCTGTCTCCCGCGTTTGCGAGATAGCGCAAGGAAACAGACGAAAGAAATGGCCCAACCCACCCCTATACACATGTATATACATACACGTCCACACACGCAAATACACATACCTACACAGCCCCCCACGGTTTACATATATCTATATATATATATATATATATATATATATATATATATATATATATATATATATATATATATATATATATATATATATATATATATATATATATATATATATATATATATATATATATATATGTAAATAAATTATACATTTCCTTTTTTCCATAGCCATAGGTTGAACCATTATGTGACATTCATTTTTTTCATTCATTTCAAGCTAGAAGTTTCAGTTTTCTAAATTGTTTCTTACATTTCTCATATGTATATATATGTATGTGTGTGTGTGTGTATGTGTGCGTATGTGTGTGTATGTGTGTGAATGTGTATATGTATATATATATGTATATTATCCCTGGGGATAGGGGTGAAAGAATACTTCCCACGTATTCCTCGCGTGTCGTAGAAAGCGACTAGAGGGGACGGGAGCGGGGGGCCAGAAATCCTCCCCTCCTTGTATTAACTTTCTAAAATGGGAAACAGAAGAAGGAGTCACGCGGGGAGTGCTCATCCTCCTCGAAGGCTCAGAGTGGGGTGCCTAAATGTGTGTGGATGTAACCAAGATGTGAAAAAAGGAGAGATAGGTAGTATGTTTGAGGAAAGGAACCTGGATGTTTTGGCTCTGAGTGAAACGAAGCTCAAGGGTAAAGGGGAAGAGTGGTTTGGGAATGTCTGGGGAGTAAAGTCAGGGGTTAGTGAGAGGACAAGAGCAAGGGAAGGAGTAGCAATACTCCTGAAACAGGAGTTGTGGGAGTATGTGATAGAATGTAAGAAAGTAAATTCTCGATTAATATGGGTAAAACTGAAAGTTGATGGAGAGAGGTGGGTGATTATTGGTGCATATGCACCTGGGCATGAGAAGAAAGATCAAGAGAGGCAAGTGTTTTGGGAGCAGCTGAATGAGTGTGTTAGTGGTTTTGATGCACGAGACCGGGTCATAGTGATGGGTGATTTGAATGCAAAGGTGAGTAATGTGGCAGTTGAGGGAATAATTGGTATACATGGGGTGTTCAGTGTTGTAAATGGAAATGGTGAAGAGCTTGTAGTTTTATGTGCTGAAAAAGGACTGATGATTGGGAATACCTGGTTTAAAAAGCGAGATATACATAAGTATACTTATGTAAGTAGGAGAGATGGCCAGAGAGCGTTATTGGATTACGTATTAATTGACAGGCGTGCGAAAGAGAGACTTTTGGATGTTAATGTGCTGAGAGGTGCAACTGGAGGGATGTCTGATCATTATCTTGTGGAGGCTAAGGTGAAGATTTGTATGGGTTTTCAAAAAAGAAGAGTGAATGTTGGGGTGAAGAGGGTGGTGAGAGTAAGTGAGCTTGAGAAAGAGACCTGTGTGAGGAAGTACCAGGAGAGACTGAGTACAGAATGGAAAAAGGTGAGAACAATGGAAGTAAGGGGAGTGGGGGAGGAATGGGATGTATTTAGGGAATCAGTGATGGATTGCGCAAAAGATGCTTGTGGCATGAGAAGAGTGAGAGGTGGGTTGATTAGAAAGGGTAGTGAGTGGTGGGATGAAGAAGTAAGAGTAGTAGTGAAAGAGAAGAGAGAGGCATTTGGACGATTTTTGCAGGGAAAAAATGCACTTGAGTGGGAGATGTATAAAAGAAAGAGACAGGAGGTCAAGAGAAAGGTGCAAGAGGTGAAAAAAAGGGCAAATGAGAGTTGGGGCGAGAGAGTATCATTAAATTTTAGGGAGAATAAAAAGATGTTCTGGAAGGAGGTAAATAAAGTGCGTAAGACAAGGGAGCAAATGGGAACTTCAGTGAAGGGCACAAATGGGGAGGTGAAAACAAGTAGTGGTGATGTGAGAAGGAGATGGAGTGAGTATTTTGAAAGTTTGTTGAATGTGTTTGATGATAGAGTGGCAGATATAGGGTGTTTTGGTCGAGGTGGTGTGCAAAGTGAGAGGGTTAGGGAAAATGATTTGGTAAACAGAGAAAAGGTAGTGAAAGCTTTGCGGAAGATGAAAGCCGGCAAGGCAGCAGGTTTGGATGGTATTGCAGTGGAATTTATTAAGAAAGGGGGTGACTGTATTGTTGACTGGTTGGTAAGGTTATTTAATGTATGTATGACTCATGGTGAGGTGCCTGAGGATTGGCGGAATGCGTGCATAGTGCCATTGTACAAAGGCAAAGGGGATAAGAGTGAGTGCTCAAATTACAGAGGTATAAGTTTGTTGAGTATCCCTGGTAAATTATATGGGAGGGTATTGATTGAGAGGGTGAAGGCATGTACAGAGCATCAGATTGGGGAAGAGCAGTGTGGTTTCAGAAGTGGTAGAGGATGTGTGGATCAGGTGTTTGCTTTGAAGAATATATGTGAGAAATACTTAGAAAAGCAAATGGATTTGCATGTAGCATTTATGGATCTGGAGAAGGCATTTGATAGAGTTGATAGAGATGCTCTGTGGAAGGTATTAAGAATATATGGTGTGGGAGGAAAGTTGTTAGAAGCAGTGAAAAGTTTTTATCGAGGATGTAAGGCATGTGTACGTGTAGGAAGAGAGGAAAGTGATTGGTTCTCAGTGAATGTAGGTTTGCGGCAGGGGTGTGTGATGTCTCCATGGTTGTTTAATTTGTTTATGGATGGGGTTGTTAGGGAGGTAAATGCAAGAGTTTTGGAAAGAGGGGCAAGTATGAAGTCTGTTGGGGATGAGAGAGCCTTTGAAGTGAGTCAGTTGTTGTTCGCTGATGATACAGCGCTGGTGGCTGATTCATGTGAGAAACTGCAGAAGCTGGTGACTGAGTTTGGAAAAGTGTGTGGAAGAAGAAAGTTAAGAGTAAATGTGAATAAGAGCAAGGTTATTAGGTACAGCAGGGTTGAGGGTCAAGTCAATTGGGAGGTGAGTTTGAATGGAGAAAAACTGGAGGAAGTGAAGTGTTTTAGATATCTGGGAGTGGATCTGGCAGCGGATGGAACCATGGAAGCGGAAGTGGATCATAGGGTGGGGGAGGGGGCGAAAATCCTGGGGGCCTTGAAGAATGTGTGGAAGTCGAGAATATTATCTCGGAAAGCAAAAATGGGTATGTTTGAAGGAATAGTGGTTCCAACAATGTTGTATGGTTGCGAGGCGTGGGCTATGGATACAGTTGTGCGCAGGAGGATGGATGTGTTGGAAATGAGATGTTTGAGGACAATGTGTGGTGTGAGGTGGTTTGATCGAGTGAGTAACGTAAGGGTAAGAGAGATGTGTGGTAATAAAAAGAGCGCGGTTGAGAGAGCAGAAGAGGGTGTTTTGAAGTGGTTTGGGCACATGGAGAGGATGAGTGAGGAGAGATTGACCAAGAAGATATATGTGTCGGAGGTGGAGGGAACAAGGAGAAGAGGGAGACCAAATTGGAGGTGGAAGGATGGAGTGAAAAGGATTTTGTGTGATCGGGGCCTGAACATGCAGGAGGGTGAAAGGAGGGCAAGGAATAGAGTGAATTGGAGCGATGTGGTATACCGGGGTTGACGTGCTGTCAGTGGATTGAATCGGGGCATGTGAAGCGTCTGGGGTAAACCATGGAAAGCTGTGTAGGTATGTATATTTTCGTGTGTGGACGTATGTATATACATGTGTATGGGGGGGGGGTTGGGCCATTTCTTTCGTCTGTTTCCTTGCGCTACCTCGCAAACGTGGGAGACAGCGACAAAGTATAATAAATATAAAAAAGAAAAATATATATATATATATATATATATATATATATATATATATATATATATATATATATATATTATATATATATATATATATATATATATATATATATATATATATATATATATATATATATATATATATATATATATATATATATATATATATATATATATATATATATATATAAGTCGGAGGGCACTGCATTTAACCCAAGCATTGATTTTCCAAGAAAGCATATAGCCAAATGGACATTTTTCATTAGCAATGATTCCATTTCGGAACGAAATTTACAGAATCTAGACACTTTGTTCTGAGTCTGGGGTTCGCACAAACGTGTTTGTGGTCTTCACTACATGTTCAGTGAAGGATAACATGAGCGCTCCATGCAGCCTTATGCCACTCATTATGTTCATCAGTGAATGAGATGATGTAACATGCCACTTATCACTCGGACATCGATGCTCCCGACATGCGCCATACTGCCTGGCAGAGAAGAGGCCCTGGCCTTGGAATATGGAATTCCCTGAGAGAGAGAGAGAGAGAGAGAGAGAGAGAGAGAGAGAGAGAGAGAGAGAGAGAGAGAGAGAGAGAGAGAGAGAGAGAGAGAGGGTTTACATAGATTTATGTGAGAAAGACAGAAAACAGGAGTCCTGATTGTTCACGACTGTGTTACCTGAAAAAAGTTTTACTTGACAAGACAATGAAATTCCACTCAAAAATCTTTTTAAGTTAACACCAACTCTTCGTTGCTTCTTATTAGCCTTCTAGCGTCCCCATTACCGCTGTCGTTTATACATTTCATTTCTGGCCTTTTTTTTCAGAGTATACTTTGATTTAAAAGATATTTGCCTAAACGACTTTTGAAGGTATCTATAGTTTTAACACTCATTACGTCTGACGGTAACTTATTCCAGTGCTCAACACACCTATAGGAAAAGAAGCTTTTTCCCACGTCCGTACTACATCTTTTAGCTTTGAGTTTCATTCCATTTGTCCTGGTAACCGTATTTGCTTGTATTTTGAACACTTGGATTAAACCGCCGCATTGTCTACTTTTCTAAGGGTGTGGAGATCTAATCGTCTTAGTCTCTCTTCATATGCCACATTTCTAAGGGATGGGATGAATTTAGTCGTGCGTCTTTGTACTTGCTCTAACTTTTCCTCACTTTTGTATAGTCAGGGACCAAAGCTGGACTGCAGATTCACGGGGTGGTCTTACTAGAGAATCATAAAGTGTGAGAATTGTTTCTGGTGTCAAGTAATCTATGTTCCTGCCTATGAAACCTAACATTTCGTTGCCTTTTTTACTTGCTGCTTGACATTGTTTATTGTACTTTAGATTGTTGCTAATGACAACTCCAAAGTCCTTTTCTTCATTTACTTTTGTTAGAGACTTTTCAAATAGTTTGTAGTTGTAACGTATATTCTGTCTCTAAAGTGCATAACTTTATATTTGTCTCCATTAAACTTCATTTGCCATCTGTCTGACCACTCTGCTGGTAAGTTTAGATCTCTTTGGATCATTTCGTAGTCCCGTGTGTTTACAGCTCTACTTCCCAGTTTAATAATGGTCAGCAAATTTGGAGATTTTAGATACGAGACCGAGTTCTAGGTCATTAATGTATATCATGAAAAGAACTGGGCCTAGGACCGACCCCTGTGGCACACCACCCGTTACGTCTAGCCAAGCTGAGGCTTCACCGTTTAACATACACGTTGCTTTCTTCCGGTAAGCCAGTCTCTGATCCATGTAAAGTTCTTCACCAATTCCGTGTGACTTAAATCTACGTAATAGTCTCTTGTGAGATACTTTATCGAAAGCCTTATAGAAATCTAAACATACTATATCAGACGATACTTTTTGGTCCCAAATCTGATGAATAAAATTAATAGATCCAGTAAAGTTGTCAAGGCAGGATCTTGTATTATGGAAACCATGTTGGTTGTCCGATATAATATTGTGTTCTAGAAACGTGACAGTTTTATCTCGCATTATTTTTCCATCATTTTACTTAACACTGACGTAAGGCTAATTGGGCGGTAGTTTAATTCAATGCACACTTTTTGTCTCCTTTTTCATGCATAGAAGAGGGAGAGAGAGAGAGAGAGAGAGAGAGAGAGAGAGAGAGAGAGAGAGAGAGAGAGAGAGAGAGAGAGAGAGAGAGAGAGAGAGAGAGAGAGAGGCAGAGAAAGAGAAAGAGAGAGAGAGAGAGAGAGAGAGAGAGAGAGAGAGAGAGAGAGAGAGAGAGAGAGAGAGAGAGAGAGAGAGAGAGAGAGAGAGAGAGAGAGAGAGAGAGAAATTAGGCGTAATTATGACGGGATTCTGCCACTCTGTCAGGCTAGCGCATTGCCCTGACCACATCATGTTAACAGCATCTGATGCTGCCAGTACTGACCAGACCACAGTATTATGCAGATTGTCCGTGGAAACCGTAGGATGGGAAGGATGGGAACCGTAGGATGGGAAGGATGGGAACCGTAGGATGGAAAGGATGGGAACCGTAGGATGGGAAGCGCTGTAAAGATGGCGGCAGCTGTATATGGCATCAACGCCTCCCTCACCAGAGACTGACCGGGTTTGATGTCAGGGTAATTAGGATAACAGGATCGAATCCCATTAGATTCAACTCGACCCCCCTGTAGCGAACAGGTGACGCTCAACCTTAATCATCCCATAAACTAATCAATAACCAATTATTCATCTGATATTCAACGTATATAATCCATTTACCTTGATCACGTATCCAGCAAAACGCCCGATCGAAGTAACGCGTGTTTGGCTCCTCACTATGAACCCATCCCACGCATCCGGGACCCAACAGTGACACATTTCAGTATGAGGATCTTGTCACTCACGTGTAAGTCTGTCTGTCACACTGATTAATTCCTAGTGCGTCTGTTGGTCGTGGGTAGGACAAGCGGGCTCATGTTGTACCGCCTCCATGAACACCGATTCATACAGCTCGAGGCAGGGAGAGAGACTCGGTCGAGAATATTACACCCTTGTTGCCTTGGTAGGACACTATCTGATATGTTACTATAAAGGATACAAAGTTATAACTTCACCTACCTTCGTGTGTGTGTGTATATATATATATATATATATATATATATATATATATATATATATATATATATATATATATATATATATATATATATATATATATATATATATATATATATATATATATATATATATGTACTCACACACACATATATATATATATATATTTTTTTTTTATACTTTGTCGCTGTCTCCCGCGTTTGCGAGGTAGCGCAAGCAAACAGACGAAAGAAATGGCCCAACCCCCCCCCCCATACACATGTATATACATACGTCCACACACGCAAATATACATACCTACACAGCTTTCCATGGTTTACCCCAGACGCTTCACATGCCTTGATTCAATCCACTGACAGCACGTCAGCCCCGGTATACCACATCGCTCCAATTCATTCTGTTCCTTGCCCTCCTTTCACCCTCCTTCATGTTCAGGCCCCGATCACACAAAATCTTTTTCACTCCATCTTTCCACCTCCAATTTGGTCTCCCTCTTCTCCTTGTTCCCTCCACCTCCGACACATATATCCTCTTGGTCAATCTTTCCTCACTCATCCTCTCCATGTACCCAAACCACTTCAAAACACCCTCTTCTGCTCTCTCAACCACGCTCTTTTTATTTCCACACATCTCTCTTACCCTTACGTTACTCACTCGATCACACCACCTCACACCACACATTGTCCTCAAACATCTCATTTCCAGCACATCCATCCTCCTGCGCACAACTCTATCCATAGCCCACGCCTCGCAACCATACAACATTGTTGGAACCACTATTCCTTCAAACATACCCATTTTTGCTTTCCGAGATAATGTTCTCGACTTCCACACATTCTTCAAGGCCCCAAGAATTTTCGCCCCCTCCCCCACCCTATGATCCACTTCCGCTTCCATGGTTCCATCCGCTGCCAGATCCACTCCCAGATATCTGAAACACTTCACTTCCTCCAGTTTTTCTCCATTCAAACTCACCTCCCAATTGACTTGACCCTCAACCCTACTGTACCTAATAACCTTGCTCTTATTCACATTTACTCTTAACTTTCTTCTTCCACACACTTTACCAAACTGAGTCACCAGCTTCTGCAGTTTCACACATGAATCAGCCACCATATATATATATATTATATATGTATATATATATATATGTATATATATATATATATATATATATATATATATATATATATATATATATATATATATATATATATATATATATATATATATATATATGTATATATATTATCTGTCTATTTTGCTGTGTCGCTGTCCTCCGCGTTTGCTAGGTAGTGCAAGGAAACAGACGAAAGAAATGGCAAAACCCACCCCCATACACAATGTACACACACACACACGCCCACACACGCAAATATACATACCTATACATCTCAATGTACACATATATATACACACACAGACACATACATATATACCCATACACACAATTCACACTGTCTGCCCCTATTCATTCCCATCGCCACCTCGCCACACATGGAATACCATCCCCCTCCCCCCTCATGTGTGCGAGGTAGCACTAGGAAAAGACAACAAAAGGCCCCATTCATTAACACTCAGTCTCCAGCCGTCACACAATAATGCCCGAAACCACAGCTCCCTTTCCACATCCAGGCCCCACACAACTTTCCATGGTTTACCCTAGACGCTTCACATGCCCTGATTCAATCCACTGACAGCACGTCAACCCCGGTATACCACATCGATCCAATTCACTCTATTCCTTGCCCGCCTTTCACCCTCCTGCATGTTCAGGCCCCGATCACTCAAAATCATTTTCACTCCATCTTTCCACCTCCAATTTGGTCTCCCACTTCTCCTCGTTCCCTCCACCTCCGACACATATATCCTCTTGGTCAATCTTTCCTCACTCATTCTCTCCATGTGCCCAAACCATTTCAAAACACCCTCTTCTGCTCTCTCAACCACGCTCTTTTTATTTCCACACATCTCTCTTACCCTTACATTACTTACTCGATCAAACCACCTCACACCACATATTGTCCTCAAACATCTCATTTCCAGCACATCCACCCTCCTGCGCATAACTCTATCCATAGCCCACGCCTCGCAACCATACAACATTGTTGGAACCACTATTCCTTCAAACATACACATTTCTGCTTTCCGAGATAATGTTCTCGACTTCCACACATTCTTCAAGGCTCCCACGATTTTCGCCCCCTCCCCCACCCTATGATTCACTTCCGCTTCCATGGTTCCATCCGCTGCCAGATGCACTCCCAGATATCTAAAACACTTTGCTTCCTCCAGTTTTTCTCCATTCAAACTTACCTCCCAATTGACTTGACCCTCAACCCTACTGTACCTAGTAACCTTGCTCTTATTCACATTTACTCTTAACTTTCTTCTTTCACACACTTTATCGAACTCAGTCACCAGCTTCTGCAGTTTCTCACATGAATCAGCCACCAGCGCTGTATCATCAGCGAACAACAACTGACTCACTTCCCAAGCTCTCTCATCCACAACAGACTTCATACTTGCCCCTCTTTCCAAAACTCTTGCATTCACCTCCCTAACAACCCCATCCATAAACAAATTAAACAACAATGGAGACATCACACACCCCTGCCGCAAACCTACATTCACTGAGAACCAATCACTTTCCTCTCTTCCTACACGTACACATGCCTTACATCCTCGATAAAAACTTTTCACTGCTTCTAACAACTTGCCTCCCACACCATATAGTCTTAATACCTTCCACAGAGCATCTATAATCAACTCTATCATATGCCTTCTTCAGATCCATAAATGCTACACACAAATCCATTTGCTTTTCTAAGTATTTCTCACATACATTCTTCAAAGCAAACACCTGATCCACACATCCTCTACCACTTCTGAAACCACACTGCTCTTCCCCAATCTGATGCTCTGTACATGCCTTCACCCTCTCAATCAATACCCTCCCATATAATTTACCAGGAATACTCAACAAACTTATACCTCTGTAATTTGAGCACTCACTCTTATCCCCTTTGCTTTTGTACAATGGCACTATGCACGCATTCCGCCAATCCTCAGGCACCTCACCATGAGTCATACAATCATTAAATAACCTTACCAACCAGTCAACAATACAATCACCCCCTTTTTTTAATAAATTCCAATGCAATACCATCCAAACCTGCTGCCTTGCCGGCTTTCATCTTCCGCAAAGCTTTTACTACCTCTTCTCTCTTTACCAAATCATTTTCCCTAACCCTCTCACTTTGCAAACCACCTCGACCAAAACACCCTATATCTGCCACTCTATCATCAAACACATTCAACAAACCTCCAAAATACCCACTCCATCTCTTTCTCACATCACAATTACTTGTTATCACCCCCCCCATTTGCGGCTTTCACTGAAGTTCCCATTTGCTCCCTTGTCTTACTCACTTTATTTACCTCCTTCCAGAACATCTTTTTATTCTCCCTAAAATTTAATGATACTCTCTCACCCCAACTCTCATTTTCCCTCTTTTTCACCTCTTGCACCTTTCTCTTGACCTCCTGTCTCTTTCTTTTATACATCTCCCACTCAATTGCATTTTTTTCCTGCAAAAATCGTCCAAATGCCTCTCTCTTCTCTTTCACTAATATATATATATATATATATATATATATATATATATATATATATATATATATATATATATATATATATATATATATATATATATATATATATATATATATATATATATACATGTATATGTATATGTATATATATATATATATATATATATATATATATATATATATATATATATATATATATATATATATATATATATATATATATATATATATATATATATATATATATATATATATATATATATATACATATACATGTATATATATATATATATATATATATATATATATATATATATATATATATATATATATATATATATATATATATATATATATATATATATATATATATATACTTAGTATTTCGAATAGTTGTTTTCTATTATACAGTCCCTTAGCCTAGCGGTTAGCATGCCTGCCTCTTGCACAAGGGGTCCCAGGTTCGATCCTGGCTGATGGAGCTTTTTATGTTCTATGAAGGTGCGCGTTCATATACACTTTATTCGTATTCATATAACTCCGCGTTGTACAGTCAGGTTCGGTAAAACGCTTTCAGCTGGCTATGTGTTCTGTTCGGAAACAACCGATAGACCCCGTTGCTCACCATAGTGAGACGAAGGGTATTCGAGTACTTAGTATTTCGAATAGTTGTTTCCTATTATACAGTCCCTTAGCCTAGCGGTTAGCATGCCTACCTCTTGCACAAGGGGTCCCAGGTTCGATCCTGGCTGATGGAGCTTTTTATGTTCTATGAAGGTGCGCGTTTATATACACTTTATTCGTATTCATATAACTCCGCGTTGTACAGTCAGGTTCGGTAAAACGCTTTCAGCTGGCTATGTGTTCTGTTCGGAAACAACCGATAGACCCCGTTGCTCACCATAGTGAGACGAAGGGTATTCGAGTACTTAGTATTTCGAATAGTTGTTTCCTATTATACAGTCCCTTAGCCTAGCGGTTAGCATGCCTGCCTCTTGCACAAGGGGTCCCAGGTTCGATCCTGGCTGATGGAGCTTTGTATGATCTATGAAGGTGCGCGTTTATATACACTTTATTCGTATATATATATATATATATATATATATATATATATATATATATATATATATTCCTATGAGTCCACGGGGAAAATGAAACACAAAAAGTTCCCAAGTGCACTTTCGTGTAACAATCACATCATCAGGGGAGACACAATAGAGAAATATAACAGTCAGTTGATATACATGGAAGAGACGAGGGTAGGACGCCATTTGGTATATATATATATATATATATTGGAAAGGATAACAATTTTGCGTGTGATCAAGATATTCTTATGAGTCCACTGGGAAAATGAAACACGATAAGTTCCCAAATGCACTTTCGTGTAATAATCACATTGTCAGGGGAGACACAAGAGAGAACTATAAGTCAGTTGATATACATCGAAGAGACGAAGCTAGGACGCCATTTGGTAAACATGTGATTGTCCAAATCATACAACGAGCGTTCATAAACTTATCATTTTACAAATTTTATCAACAATAAAGTTATCTAATTTGTATAGACCATCACTAATATCTAGATTATAATTCCTTGTGTATCTAATAATAGAAGATTGAATGATATTTCTCGTGGTAATAGAGTTAGAGTTAATAACTGAGATGGCATTACTCCAGTCAATACAATGATCATAGTTTTTAACGTGATTAAACAAAGTATTTGATTCTTGTCCCGTTCTTATACTATTTTTATGTTGCTTAAGTCTAACAGAAAGATCCTTACCAGTCTGACCAACATAGAATTTATCACAATTTCCACAAGGCACTTTATAAATGCATCCACGAGAATTTTCTGGTGAATTCCTGATTCAGATATTCTTTATAGTATTATTGTTGCTAAAGGCAACATTCACATTAAAGGATTTAAGCAACATGGGAAGTAAAGTGAAATTATCAGCAAAAAGGAGAACTAAGAAAAATGGGACGTTTGGGCTCAACTGTATAAAATGATTTCTTTGCTAGCTTAAGGGATTTATCATTGCCATACCAAATTTTTGAGCATAATAATCTCCATTGAATTGAAATACAGTCTTTTATACACCATTCTATCAGTTCAATGAAAACAGACTTTGAAACAGGTAAATGGATATCATCCAAAACATCAAATAAATATTCTAAAAGGTCACCAACTGGAACTTTAGTGAAAAGTGAGGAAACATCAAAGCTAACTAGTTTGAAATCAAAATTACCATTGGTATTGTTTTGCTTGTTGACTAAATCTACATTGTTCATGATATTAGAAATTGATACCTTACCCACTAAAAGGCTTAATGAAGAAACTAACCATTTTGACAATTTATGTGATGGAGCCTACTGAACTCGCTATAGGTCTTGCTGGAAAATTCTTTTTATATGTTTTGATAAGTCCATACATATATGGCAATGAAGGGGACAAAGATGACAAACTTTTGATAAGAGAACTATTGCCTTTCAACAACAACTTCAACCTCATTTCTTTATTGCAATGTGGAATAAATGCTTCTAAGGGATTTCTACTAAGTTTAGAATATGTTGTGTCATCATTTAGAAGATCATTAATTTTAGATAAATAGTTACTTTTGTCTAAAATCACAACAGTGTTAGCCTTATCTGCTTTAGTAATATGTATATCCTTGTCTTTTTTTAAGATGTTAATAGCCCTTATAAATATTTTAGGGCAATTAGGTTCCACTGGTTTTGACAAACTGGCATACACTAAACCCTTAGAGATATCAATTTCATCATTACTTAAATTACTGTACTTCTCTATATTACAAAAAGACTTTGTGACATCAACACAGCTGGCTTCCTAGTTAGAGCGCACAAAACTTAAACCATAGCCTAATGCACACAAGGAATCCTTATCTAGTTGTTTGATAGACAGGTTTATCACAAAAGATGGGTTTGTGTTCTTGGTCCAATCGCTGTTTTTAATAAGATGTCCAACTTACAGTTTAGTGACATTTGAATCCTATTGCGTTCTTTCCTTAATATATCATAGCAATAGTCCAACATCCGGTTTTTCCAGTATGTCGGTATTGCCATTTGAAAAGTACGTTTCTTCTATCTTGAACTGCGAAAAGCCTCCTCCATTTCAAGTTTCTTTCATTCAATGATTTTCTTTAAAATAATATATTGGAATTGGTCAAATGGTCGACCAAACAGCTGCAACAATCGTTGAATTAAAGAAACTTGAAATGGAGGAGGCTTTGTAGTTTTTTGGGGCCTGGATGTGGAAAGGGAGCTGTGGTTTCGGTGCATTATACATGACAGCTAGAGACTGAGTGTGAACGACATATATATATATATATATATATATATATATATATATATATATATATATATATATATATATATATATATATATATATATATATATATATATATATATATTTGTTTGTTTGTTTTTTGTTCTTTTTTAAAGAGTCCGCGGGGAAAAATTAAACACGATAAGTTCCAAAGTGCGCTTTCGTGTAATAATCACATCATCAAGGGAGACACAAGAGAGAAATAACATTCAGTTGATATACAACGAAGAGACGTAGCTAGAACGCCATATGGTAAAGATGCGATTGTCCAAGACAGACAACGAGGGTATCATAACTTATAATTTTGCAAATTCTGTCAACAATTAAGTTGTCCAATTTGCATAAACCATCACTGATATTAAGATTATATTTCTTTGTGTATTTTATAATAGAAGATTCAATGATATTTCTAGTGGTAATAGCGTCAGAGTCAATAACTAATATGGCATTACTCCAGTCAATACAATGATCATAATTTTCACCGAGATTAAACAAGGCATTTGATTTTTGTTCCGCTCTTAACCTTTATTTATGTTGCTTAAATCTAAGAGAAAGATCCTTACTAGTCTGCCCAACATAAAACTTATCACAATTTCTATATGGCACTTTATAGATGCACCCAGGAAAATTTTCTGGTGAATTCCTGATTCAGATGTTCTTTATAGTGTTATTGTTGCTGAAGGCAACATTTACATTAGAGGATTTAAGTAACATGGAAAGTAAAGTGAAATTATTATTAAAAGGGAGAACTAAAAGATTCTTGGTGTCAATAAGAGGTTTGGGCTCAACTCTATAAAATGATTTCATTGCTAACTTAAGGGATTTATCAACGAAAGATCTAGGGTACTTAAACTTAGATCCAATAGAATATATCTTCTCAAACTCATCATCATTATATACCCTGGACTGCAGATATGTAATGCCATAAGGAACATAGATTGAAATGATGATAATTCAAGTTTTCATGTTGAGATTAGTAATAATGGATATATGAGAATTCATTGGTGGGTTTTCTGTATATGCTAAACTTGAACTTTTTTTCCTTGCCTATGGATCATGCAATTTAAAAATGGCAGCATACCATTATTTTCATTTTCTACAATAAGTATGATGGAAGGTACTAAATTGTTAAGGAAGGGGAGAAATATTTGTAGGTTCTTATTTGTTGGCCAAACACAAAGAACATCATCTACATACCTAAATCAAAAAGCATTAGAAGGTAAGATATTCTTTAGTAATTTTGTTTCAAAAAATTCCATATAAAGATTACTTAGTACAGGTGAAAGAGGGTTACCCATAACCATACCAAACTTTTGAGCATAGTAATATCCATTGAATTGAAATACACAGTCTTTTATACACAATTCTATCAGTTCATTGAAATCAGGCTTTGAAACAGGTCAATGAATATCATCCAAGACATCAAATAAATATTCTAAATCAATTGGAACATTTGTGAAAAGCGAGGAAACATCAAAGCTAACTAGTTTGAAATCAAAATTAACATTGATATTGTTAAGCTTGTTGAATAAATCTCCATTGTCCATGATATTAGAATTTGATATCGTACCCACAAAAGGGTTTAATAAAGAAACTAACCATTTTCACAATTTGTAAGTGATGGAGCCTAATCTTAGCCTTCGAGGAGGATGAGCACTCCCTGCGTGACTCCCTTTTCTGTTTCCCCATTTAGAAAAAATACAAGGAGGGGAGGATTTCTAGCCACCCGCTTCCATCCCCTTTAGTCGCCTTCTACGACACGCGAGGAATGTTTGGGAAATACTATTTCGACCCTATCCCCAGGGATATAGGGTGTTTTGGTCGAGATGGTGTGCGAAGTTAGAGGGTCAGGGAGAATGGTTTGGTTAATATAGAAGAGGTAGTGAAAACTTTCTTGAAGATGAAAGCCAGCAAGACGGCGGGTTTGTTGACTGGTTGGTGAGGATATTCAATGCATGAATGGCTCATGGTGAAGTGCCTGAGGATTGGCGGAATGCATGCATAGTGTCATTGATTAAGAGGGTGAGGGCATGTACAAAGCATCAGATTGGGGAAGGGCAGTGTGGTTTCAGAGGTGGTAGAGGATGTGTGGATCAGGTGTTTACTTTGAAGAATGTATGTGAGGAATACTTAGAAAAACAAATGAATTTGTATGTGGCATTTTTGGTCTGGAGAAGGCATATAATAGAGTTGATAGAGATGCTCTGTGGAAGGTATTAAGAGTATATGGTGTGGGAAGTAAGCTGGGAGAAGCAGTGAAAAGTTTTTATCGAGGATATAAGGCATGTGTACAAGTAGGAAGAGAGGAAAGTGATTGGCTCCCAGTGAATGTCGGTTTAAGGCAGGGATGCATGATGTCTCCATGGTTGTTTGATTTGTTTAGGGAGGTGAATGCGAGAGTTTTGGAGAGAGGGGCGAGTATGCAGTCCTTGTCGATGAGAGGGCTTGGGAAGTGAGTTAGTTGTTGTTCGCTGATGATACAGTGCTGGTGGCAGATTTGGGTGAGAAACTGCAGAAGCTGGTGACTGAGTTTGGTAAAGTGTGTGAAAGAAGAAAGCTAAGAGTAAATGTGAATAAGAGCAAGGTTATTAGGTACAGCTGGGTTGAGGGACAAGTCAATTGGGAGGTAACTTCGAATGGAGAAAAACTGGAGGAAGTGAAGTGTTTTAGGTATCTGGGAGTGGATTTGGCAGCGGATGGAACCATGGAAGCGGTAATGAGTCACAGGGTGGGGGAGGGGGGAGGTTCTGGAAGCGATGAAAAATGTGTGGAAGGCGAGAACATTATCTCAGGAAGCAAAAATGGGTATGTTTGAAGGAATAGTGGCTCCAACAATGTTATATGGTTGCGAGGCGTAGGCTATAGATAGGGTTGTGCGGAGGAGGGTGGATGTGTTGGAAATGAGATGTTTGAGGACATTATGAGGCGTGAGGTGGCTTGATCGAATAAGTAATGAAAGGGTAAGAGAGATGTGTGGTAATAAAAAGAGTGTGGTTGAGAGAGTAGGAGAATTGTATTGAAGTGGTTTGGACACATGGAGAGAATGAGTGCGGAAAGATTGACAAAGAGCATATATGTGTCAGAGGTGGAGGGAACGAGGAGAAGTGGGAGACCAAATTGGAGTGGAAGGACACAGTGAAAAAGATTTTGAGCGATCGGGGCCTGAACATGCAGGAGGGTGAAGGGCGTGCCAGGAATAGAGTGAATTGGAAGGATGTGGTATACCAGGGTCGACGTGCTGTCAATGGATTGAACCAGGGCATGTGAAGCGTCTGGGGTAAACCATGGAAAGTTCTGTGGGGTCTAGATGTGGAAAGAGAGCTGTGGTTTCAGTGCATTATAC
>NC_092240.1:42034308-42056035 GCF_036320965.1 Panulirus ornatus
TTTTTATCGAGGATGTAAGGCATGTGTACGTGTAGGAAGAGAGGAAAGTGATTGGTTCTCAGTGAATGTAGGTTTGCGGCAGGGGTGTGTGATGTCTCCATGGTTGTTTAATTTGTTTATGGATGGGGTTGTTAGGGAGGTGAATGCAAGAGTTTTGGAAAGAGGGGCAAGTATGAAGTCTGTTGGGGATGAGAGAGCTTGGGAAGTGAGTCAGTTGTTGTTCGCTGATGATACAGCGCTGGTGGCTGATTCATGTGAGAAACTGCAGAAGCTGGTGACTGAGTCTGGTAAAGTGTGTGAAAGAAGAAAGTTAAGAGTAAATGTGAATAAGAGCAAGGTTATTAGGTACAGTTGGGTTGAGGGTCAAGTCAATTGGGAGGTGAGTTTGAATGTAGAAAAACTGGAGGAAGTGAAGTGTTTTAGATATCTGGGAGTGGATCTGGCAGCGGATGGAACCATGGAAGCGGAAGTGGATCATAGGGTGGGGGAGGGGGCGAAAATTCTGGGAGCCTTGAAGAATGTGTGGAAGTCGAGAACATTATCTCGGAAAGCAAAAATGGGTATGTTTGAAGGAATAGTGGTTCCAACAATGTTGTATGGTTGCGAGGCGTGGACTATGGATAGAGTTGTGCGCAGGAGGATGGATGTGCTGGAAATGAGATGTTTGAGGACAATGTGTGGTGTGAGGTGGTTTGAATCGAGTAAGTAACGTAAGGGTAAGAGAGATGTGTGGAAATAAAAAGAGCGTGGTTGAGAGAGCAGAAGAGGGTGTTTTGAAATGGTTTGCGAATATGGAGAGAATGAGTGAGGAAAGATTGACCAAGAGGATATATGTGTCGGAGATGGAGGGAACGAGGAGAAGAGGGAGACCAAATTGGAGGTGGAAAGATGGAGTGAAAAAGATTTTGAGTGATCGGGGCCTGAACATGCAGGAGGGTGAAAGGAGGGCAAAGAATAGAGTGAATTGGAGCGATGTGGTATACCGGGGTTGACCTGCTGTCAGTGGATTGAATCAAGGCATGTGTATGGGGGTGGGTTGGGCCATTTCTTTCGTCTGTTTCCTTGCGCTACCTCGCAAACGCGGGAGACAGCGACAAAGCAAAAAAAAAAAAAATATATATATATATATATATATATATATATATATATATATATATATATATATATATATATATATATATATATATATATATATATATATGTAAAAATATATATATATACTCTGAAATGTAAAGGCATGTATATATGCGTATGTGGACGTGTATGTGTATACATGTGTATGTGGGTGGGTTGGGCCATTCTTCGTCTGTTTCCTTCCAGTATCTCACTAACGCTGGGACAGCGATAAAGTATAATAAATATGAATAAATGAAATATATATACATATATATTGGTGATTGTTTGAGTCACGAGAGCACGACCCTAGGCTAGCTGCTCTGGAGGTCTCGGGTGTGCAGGTGGAGGAAATTATAATTCACCACCACACAGTTGATGTGCGCCTGAGGTGTGCCTCTGGGAGGAGAGCCGTCCGCCGGTATGTATTCATGATGGACATATTCTCTCTCTCTCTCTCTCTCTCTCTCTCTCTCTCTCTCTCTCTCTCTCTCTCTCTCTCTCTCTCTCTCTCTCTCTCTCTCTCTCTCTCTCTCTCTACCTATCTGTCTATCTATCTATCTCTCCACACTAACACATAAAGCCTCACGCACCATAAGCAGCAGTATTCTCATCGTCTCTCATAAACTTTTCTCATTCATCTTCCCAGACACGTGGATAACCTGAATCATTAATCATTTCTTGTCTAATGTTGACGATCCGGGGATTACCTCACCAGGTGCCTCTCATGACCCCGGGCTTACTTCACTAGGTGCCTCTCATGACCCCGGGATTACTTCACCAAGTGCCTCTAATGACCCTGGGATTTCCTCACCAGGTGCCTCTCATGACCCTAGGATTACCTTACCAGGTGCCTCTCATGACCCCGGGATTACTTCACCAAGTGCCTCTAATGACCCTGGGATTTCCTCACCAGGTGCCTCTCATGACCCTAGGATTACCTCACCAGGTGCCTCTCATGACCCCGGGCTTACTTCACTAGGTGCCTCTCATGACCCCGGGATTACTTCACCAAGTGCCTCTAATGACCCTGGGATTTCCTCACCAGGTGCCTCTCATGACCCCGGGATTACTTCACCAGGTGCCTCTCATGACCCCGGGATTACTTCACCAAGTGCCTCTAATTACCCTAGGATTACCTCACCAGGTGCCTCTCATGACCCTAGGACTACCTCACCAGGTGCCTCTCATAACTCTAGGATTACCTCATCAGGTGCCTCTAATGACCTTGGGACTACTTCACCAAGTGCCTCTAATGACCCTAGGATTACCTCAGCAGGTGCCTCTCATGTCCCTAGGATTATCTCACCATATGCTTCTCATGACCCTAGGATTACCTCACCAGGTTCCTCTAATTATCCTCAAATTACTCCTACCAGGTGCCTCTCATAACTCTCCTAAGACCCCTCCAGGTGTCTTTCATGACTCGTAATGACCCCTGCAGGTGCATCTCATGACTCGTATGACCCCTCCAGGTGTCTCATGACTCGTATGACCCCTCCAGGTGCCTCTCATGACTCGTATGACCCCTCCAGGTGCCTCCTATGACCTTTCCAAGTGCTTCTTATGGCTCGTATGACCACTCCAGGTGCCTCTCATGACTCGTATGACCCCTCCAGGTGCCTCCTATGACCTTTCCAAGTGCTTCTCATGGCTCGTATGACCACTCCAAATGCCTCTCATTCACTGCGGCACCTCTCCTTGAGCCATGATCATGTAAAAGAGTGTATGATGATGTCCCTTGATCTGCCGGGAACAATACGATCTTTTGTGTAGGTTAATCAGTCCATCTTGCATTCCTCACCTCAGCGAGGCACATCTAATTCAGATACAGACATATGTATCAGTCTTGTTCTTATTGGCTCTTGAACGACCATTATTTCATTGAGACTGATGAAAGATGTTTTACTGGCTGCCTTCTCACGAATGTGAACTATGGCATCTCCTATTCTTCTCGTTAAGTCAGACTTTGGAAAATGTCTTGTGAGAAGAATTTCCAGCGGGTAGACTTTAGATTGCTTCATGTTGGAGTATGTCAGGAGACTCATGTATCATGCAATAAGATATTTAGTTCAAGGACTTTTCACATGTTTTTGTTAGTTTGGTGTTATGCTGTGCCTCTCTGTCTAGCTATGTTGCATTTACACTGTCATTGTGAGAGGCCTCAAGTCTACCCGGGTAATGGTTGAGGCATCTCAGCAGCTCCCTTAACTCATGCGAGAAACCCTTTGGCTGAAGGCTGATGATGAGGATAAACCAGGGATTGTAGCCGGGATTTACCTCCCTCCCACTTTACTCCTGAGACGGTTTCATGCTAGCTCCCTCAGGATGAGTCCTTCCCTCAACCAAGGTAAACCTGCTTCCATGGTAGAAAGTATCTTTTTTTCCAGAATAGCTGAAGAACCAACCCCCAGGAGGGCGTTCCTCCTGCCCGCCCTTCGTGGACACTACCCGCAGCTCGCTTTTCTGAGAACCCAACTGCGGTGAGGAGCCAGGAAGGCGCGTTTGTGCAGTGAGGCGGATGGAGGGCTGGCGAGATTTCGGTTTATATTTCAAACGCCTGGCGGGATAATGTGAGGACTACCCTCACTCCCTGGGGGAATCATCATCCAGGATGGCTTGTCGTGGTTACTAAGAGAGTTCTTACAACTGGTTCCTCAACACTCAAGCGAGAGATCTTCCCTCGTCAATACTAGTTTGATCATATCTAGATTTATGAGTCCACTAGCACTGCTTTCAATCACCCAGGAATTTCTTCCCTTCTACTCACTATGTAAGATTATGTTGATGTTTTTTTCCTATCAACGTTAGTTGAGACGGCACGGGCAATGAATGCCTTAATCAAGGCCTTCTCATTATATGTATGTATATATATATATATATATAAATATATCCTAGTCTGCGTCAAGTACCTGTTTTAGAGACCAACCTCCACGGGAGGATGAATAGCTGAGCTGATTGTGGACCGACTGCTGCAACCAGGATTCAAACCTATTCTCTCGATCCGGCGCGACACGTGAATGCACTATGGTCAGGAATGCACTACGAATGTACTCATCAGAAAAGGTACTGTGGCCGATGCTTCTTAAACTTAGAACCGATTTCCTAGACATTCAACTCGTTTATCATTCATCATGACAAGGGTAGTCAAGATGTCGATGACAGGTGGGTCACCCGTCTCTGTCAGAGAGGATCTGATGCTCACCTCTTTCTCAACAAGAAGTTACTGAGTGTCGGCCTTGTGCAGAGATTCTATGCTCTCTATTTATCTATCTCAATTTATCTCTATATCTTTCTCTCTCATACATGGACCGCCTCTAGCCTGCACTTCCAAGAACTTCGTTAATGAGACACGCTTCCCTTCCTCCATTGTCTACCTGATGGGTAAGGTTATCACACACTTCCAACACGCTATCTTCTGAACCAGCCGGCCATTGGATGACATCTGATTCAAATCCATTCCACTTGGCGAAGTAATTCCTTCAGCGGGAGGTTTTATCACCTGTACACCGTGTGATCACACCTAATCCCTTGACCTGTAGATCCAATTACTCTAATGTTGTTCAGAGTGACTGTGGAGGAATACACATCCGGCAATATGAGACATAGTGTAAAGATAACTATGGGGTGAATGATACCAGAAGAATCATGAATCATATGTGAAACGTTTCGTTTTAAGATGGAGGTGAGTGTTATTCTGTTTTAATACTATAACTACATATTTCTTGAAGATAACCTGGTTATGGGCCATTAGGTCTCCTGTTATCTGTCCTCGTGTACATCAGTAATAGAGGGAAAACTCATTTCCATATAAACTATAGGATTCTAAAAATATATATATATGTTTAAGAAATGTATAAGTTTCAAGTGGTCAACATACCATAGATCATAATGGCCAATATACCACAAATCATAATAAGCTTAGGCTATATATGCACATAAACCTCTCGTCCAATATGCTTAATTCACAAAATCCTTCCTTGGACCAAACCTCCGGAGTTCTAGCACAATAACACTCAGGAGTTTAAACTGTAAAATTCCTCGATGAAGGTTGGAATACATTTCTATTTCTATCATTATGGTCTACGTTCCTGTACACATGCATGCCCCTCCGGAGAGACATATCCTGGTAGATCTGTTACGTAACTTTCTTTTCCTGACTCACCTTCTTCGTCCACCCTCTCCCTCATATCCCTGATATGCTTCCCTCTTTCATCGACCGTTACCTTCCTCTCTCTGACTCCCTCTCTCATCCACCCTTACACTCATCTCCTGATTTGCTTCCCTCATTCATCGACCCTCACCCTCCTCTCCCTGACTTATGTTCTTCATCCATCCTCACCCTTCTCTCCCTAACTCACTTCCCTCATTCACCGACCCTTGCCCCCTCTCCCTGATTCACCTTCAATGTCTACCCTTACATTCCTCTCCCTGACTCAGCTCCCTAATTCACAGACCTTCACCCTCCTCCCCTGACTCACCTCCCTCAGCGACATTCACCCTCCTCTCCCGGACTCATCTCCACTGATTCTTACTCCCCTCTCCCTGATTCACTTCCCTCACTAACCCTTACCCATCTTTCCCTAACCTAACCTTACCCTTACCCTCCTCTTCCAGACTTATCTCCTTCAACAACTCTTAGCCTTCTTTCCTTGAATCACCTGCCTCACCTAACCCTTAACCTCCTCTCTCTAGCTCTTATCTATATGTCCTTTGCCCTCCTATCCAAAAGGCAACTCCGAGGCAAGTTCATAGAATGTTTTAGAATGCAGAAAGGATTCCATATTGTAGATATAGAAACCTTTTTCACTTTCACACCAGTGCTACCAACGAGAATAAATGGATTAAAACTTAGGGGACACCGAGTTTCTTAACCAGTGACATTATCGACACATAGAATAAGCTACCAAGACATGCTATCAGAGCAACACAGTCAGTATGTTCAAAACTTTGGCATGATCATCAATTGCCACTCTCCTACATCACTGTATAATTCTTTCGCATAATCATTATAACGTAGTGGTATATCATGTCATCTTCACAGCTATTAATCTCGCTTTGGCCATGCTGCGGTATGGTATCAATATTAGCCCGTGTCGCCTGCTTTAAGGGAACAAGAAAGAATCATTGTATTATCCTCCCACATCAGGAATAATCCAGATGTGTTATGTCGTGAGCCTGCAGCTCAAAGAATATCTTTGATATTGCCTTTATATCATGAACAAAGTGAAGGGATGCATGAAATGTATGACATATACACAGGCACATAAATTTCTGACTTTCATTAAAATATTTCATTTAGACATTTTCATTTAGACATTTCAGTTCTGCAAGGTATTTTTCTTTACCTTTTTACGGAACAACGTTTTGCCGGAGGGTGGAGGGGCAGCCTTTGTTTTGCTATCCTTTTCTTCTAATGCTTTTAAGGGGACTTCATCATAAGGACAGACCACCTCGCCTGGACCTTGGGTCCGTGTGGTCTATCTCTGTAACTCTATGTCTCTCTCACTCACCTCCCTGGCAAAACCTTAACTCTCCACTCACCTGGTATCTCAGTCAGAGATTGGTCTCTCTGGTTTACAGGCTCCTATCTGCTTTATGTCAACTCCAGAAAAATTGTCCCCTAACTTACTGTCCTCCT
The DNA here is from genome assembly GCF_036320965.1 of Panulirus ornatus. Classification (NCBI taxonomy): domain Eukaryota; kingdom Metazoa; phylum Arthropoda; class Malacostraca; order Decapoda; family Palinuridae; genus Panulirus; species Panulirus ornatus. The sequence goes on from NC_092240.1 coordinate 42,041,063, forward strand.
GACTCAACTGGATCTCGATTGGTATTTTCCTTAGCTCACATTCTCCCTCAGGTATCCTGTCTTTGGCTCACATTCATCTTAGCCCACTCTGTCCATAACTCAGTTCACTCTGGCGCACATTATTTCTTGCAAACATTCTTCCTGACTCACGAACTTCGTGTCTAACTATCTCCCTAGATTACATTAAGCACAGCCTCTCTTTTATCTACTAGTCTGATTAGTTTTCGGCTCACCTTCTGCCGAAACATAACGAACCAGGATACAAAGGTTATTTGTGCTGCAAGTTTCTTTTTTTCATCCATTTACATAAATATTGCCATATTACTACGGACATACCGAGGTGCAGAATTATACACCTTACGTGGCTCTATTGTGACTTATGAGTCCAATTCCTTTACCTCTTATTAAACGTTAAGGTAACTCAAGGGATATTGGATCATTATTATAATTAGTTTCTTTTCTTACTTATCCTTCTTCCGCTTTTTTCGCCAAGTCTGTTAGTCTACCGTGGAGCAGAGGTTATACGGGATAACAGCAATGGTGACAGACGTAAGATATCCACAGAAGGAAATTGCTGTCACAAAGTAGGACAATACATTGGCATACTACCTTCCCCCAACCTCCCACACACACGTGCTTGATCCATCACTGCAGGGGAGGATCTCCCTCACATACACCTACACTTAATCCATCACTGCAAGGGAGGATCTCCCCACATACACCTACACTTGATTAATCACTGCAGGGGAGGATCTCCCCACATAATACACCTACGCTTGATCCATCACTGCAGGGGAGGATCTCCCCACATACTACACCTACACTTGATCCAGCACTGAAGAGGAGGATCTCCCTCACATACACCCACACTTGATCCATCACTGCAAGGGAGGATCTCCCCACATACACCTACACTTGATCCATCACTGCAGGGGAGGATCTCCCCCAAATATATCTACACTTGATCCATCACTGCAGGTGAGGATCTCCCTCACATACGCCTACACTTGATCCATCACTGCAAGGGAGGATATCCCTCACATACACCTACACTTGATCCATCACTGCAGGTGAGGCTCTCCCCCACATACACCTACACTTGATCTATCACTGGAGGAGAGGATCTCCCACATTATACACCTACACTTGATCCATCACTGCAGGGTAGGATCTTCCCCACATACACCCACACTTGATCCATCACTGCAGGTGAGGATCTCCCCCACATACACCCACACTTTATCCATCACTGGAGGTGAGGGTCTGCCCCAACTTAAACCCACGTTGGAACAATTACTATGTGGGAGGTGTTGTCTCCCACCGGTAGACACAATGTACAGATCAGACGGCCGTTAACACCCTGGAATATAAGTACAGGGCAAGGCCCGGCAGGGGTAAACACTGAGTGCACCGTCGATCACACATGGTCTACAAACCAGGTCCGGACGCTCCTTTCCCTGCTGGTGGGGGAGGGCAAATACTGCTGAATTATGAAGGTTCTCATTGGTGGCACCTGGTTATTCCATCTCTCTCTCTCTCTCTCTCTCTCTCTCTCTCTCTCTCTCTCTCTCTCTCTCTCTCTCTCTCTCTCTCTCTCTCTCTCTCTCTCTCTCTCTCTCACCACCATGGGGTTATGAGCTAGCGGAGAAGGGCAGCAGCAACAAGAGGTCGAGAAGGTTATGATGGAAACAGCCCAACAGAGAAAAAGGGCGGAGTTAAAGTAGAGAGGAGTGAGGGTCAGGTTGGTACACACACATGTAAGAAGGAAGAGAGAAGAGAACGTGAGTCTTACGTAGCCAACTAGTATCATAAGTTCTTATACCTCTTCAGGAGGTGCAGGCCCTCCGGCATGTGGCTCCTGTGGTAAGCAGGGTTGACATCGTATGAGTAAGGACTCAGGCTCTAGTTCTGACGTTTAGTGTGGTATTGTGGATTCATCTTTCCTGTCGTCTGTTGGGGTAGAGGGAGGAGCAGACATACGGCCCGACGTCACGCAATATAACCCACAACATAGGATATGGAATCATAAATGTACTTTATAAATATATATATATATATATATATATATATATATATATATAAATATATATTTATTTGTTTATTTATTTTGCTTTGTCGCTGTCTCCCGCGTTAGCGAGGTAGCGCAAGGAAACATACGAAAGAATAGCCCAAACCACCCACATACACATGTATATACATACATGTCCTCACACGCAAATATACATACCTATACCTCTCAATGTACATACATATATATATACACACAGACATATACATACATACACATGTAAATAATTCATACTGTCTGCCTTTATATATTCCCATCGCCACCTCGCCTCACATGCAATAACAACCCCCTCCCCCATCATGTGCGCGAGATAGCCCTAGGAAAGACAACAAAGGGCCCATTCGTTCACACTCAGTCTCTAGCTGTCATGTAATAATGCACCGAAACCACAGCTCCCTTTCCATATCCAGGTCCCACAGAACTTTCCATGGTCTACCCCAGACTCTTCACATGCCCTGGTTCAATCCATTGACAGCAAGTCGACCCCGGTATACCACATCTTTCCAATTAACTCTATTCCTTGCACGTCTTTCACCCTCCTGCATGCTCAGGCCCAGATCACTCAAAATCTTTTTCACTCCATCTTTCCACCTCCAATTTGGTCTCCCACTTCTCCTCGTTCCCTACACCTCTGACACATATATCCTCTTGGTCAATCTTTCCTCACTCATTCTCTCCATGTGACAAAACCATTTCAAAACACCCTCTTATATATATAATATATATATATATATATATATATATATATATATATATATATATATATATATATATATATATATATATATATATATATATATATATATATATATATATATATATATATATATATATATATATATATATATATATATATATATATATATATATATATATATATATATATATACATATATATTTATATATATATATATATATATGTATATATATATATAATATAATATATATATATATATTTATATATGTAACATTTATGGATCTGGAGAAGGCATATGATAGAGTTGATAGAGATGCTCTGTGGAAGGTATTAAGAATATATGGTGTGGGAGGCAAGTTGTTAGAAGCAGTGAAAAGTTTTTATCGAGGATGTAAGGCATGTGTACGTGTAGGAAGAGAGGACAGTGATTGGTTCTCAGTGAATGTAGGTTTGCGGCAGGGGTGTGTGATGTCTCCATGGTTGTTTAATTTGTTTATGGATGGGGTTGTTAGGGAGGTAAATGCAAGAGTTTTGGAAAGAGGGGCAAGTATGAAGTCTGTTGGGGATGAGAGAGCTTGGGAAGTAAGTCAGTTGTTGTTCGCTGATGATACAGCGCTGGTGGCGGATTCATGTGAGAAACTGCAGAAGCTGGTGACGGAGTTTGGTAAAGTGTGTGGAAGAAGAAAGTTAAGAGTAAATGTCAATAAGAGCAAGGTTATTAGGTACAGTAGGGTTGAGGGTCAAGTCAATTGGGAGGTGAGTTTGAATGGTGAAAAACTGGAGGAAGTGAAGTGTTTTAGATATCTGGGAGTGGATCTGTCAGCGGATGGAACCATGGAAGCGGAAGTGGATCATAGGGTGGGGGAGGGGGCGAAAATTTTGGGAGCCATGAAAAATGTGTGGAAGTCGAGAACATTATCCCGGAAAGCAAAAATGGGTATGTTTGAAAGAATAGTGGTTCCAACAATGTTGTATGGTTGCGAGGCGTGGGCTATGGATAGAGTTGTGCGCAGGAGGATGGATGTGCTGGAAATGAGATGTTTGAGGACAATGTGTGGTGTGAGGTGGTTTGATCGAGTAAGTAACGTAAGGGTAAGAGAGATGTGTGGAAATAAAAAGAGCGTGGTTGAGAGAGCAGAAGAGGGTGTTTTGAAATGGTTTGGGCACATGGAGAGAATGAGTGAGGAAAGATTGACCAAGAGGATATATGTGTCGGAGGTGGAGGGAACGAGGAGAAGAGGGAGACCAAATTGGAGGTGGAAAGATGGAGTGAAAAGGATTTTGTGTGATCGGGGCCTGAACATGCAGGAGGTTCACGTGAAAGGAGGGCAAGGAATAGAGTGAATTGGAGCGATGTGGTATACAGGGGTTGACGTGCTGTCAGTGGATTGAATCAAGGCATGTGAAGCGTCTGGGGTAAACCATGGAAAGCTGTGTAGGTATGTATATTTGCGTGTGTGGACGTGTGTATGTACATGTGTATGGGGGGGGTTGGGCCATTTCTTTCGTCTGTTTCCTTGCGCTACCTCGCAAACGCGGGAGACAGCGACAAAGTATAAAAAAAAAATATATATATATATATATATATATGTATTTATATACATATATATACACATATATATATATGTATATATATATATATATATATATGTATATATATATATATATATATATATATATATATATATATATATATATATATATATATATATATATATATATATATATATATATATATATATATATATATATATATATATATATATATATATACATATATATATATATATATATATATATATATATATAGGATGTGTGGATCAGGTGTTTGCTTTGAAGAATGTATGTGAGAAATACTTAGAAAAGCAAGTGGATTTGTGTGATGCATTTATGGATCTGGAGAAGGCATATGACAGAGTTGATAGAGATGCTCTGTGGAAAGTATTAAGAATATATGGTGTGGGAGGCAAGTTGTTAGAAGCAGTGAAAAGTTTTTGTCGAAGATGTTAGGCAGGTGTACGTGTAGGAAGAGAGGAAAGTGATTGGTTCTCACTGAATGTGGATTTGCGGCAGGGGTGTGTGATGTCTCCATGGTTGTTTAATTTGGTTATGGATGCGGTTGTTAGGGAGGTGAATGCAAGAGTTTTGGAAAGAGGGGCAAGTATGAAGTCTGTTGGGGATGAGAGAGCTTGGGAAGTGAGTCAGTTGTTGTTCGCTGATGATACAGCGCTGGTGGCTGATTCATGTGAGAAACTGCAGAAGCTGGTGACTGAGTTTGGTAAAGTGTGTGAAAGAAGAAAGTTAAGAGTAAATGTGAATAAGAGCAAGGTTATTAGGTACAGTAGGGTTGAGGGTCAAGTCAACTGGGAGGTAAGTTTGAACGGAGAAAAACTGGAGGAAGTAAAGTGTTTTAGATATCTGGGAGTTTATCTGGCAGCGGATGGAACCATGGAAGCGGAAGTGGATCATAGGGTGTGGGAGGGGGCGAAAATTCTGGGAGCCTTGAAGAATGTGTGGAAGTCGAGAACATTATCTCGGAAAGCAAAAATGGGTATGTTTGAAGGAATAGTGGTTCCAACAATGTTGTATGATTGAGAGGCGTGGGCTATGGATAGAGTTGTGCGCAGGAGTATGGATGTGCTGGAAATGAGATGTTTGAGGACAATGTGTGGTGTGAGGTGGTTTGATCGAGTAAGTAACGTAAGGGTAAGAGAGATGTGTGGAAATAAAAAGAGCGTGGTTGAGAGAGCAGAAGAGGGTGTTTTGAAATGGTTTGGGCACATGGAGAGAATGAGTGAGGAAAGATTGACGAAGAGCATATATGTGTCGGAGGTGGAGGGAACGAGGAGAAGTGGGAGACCAAATTGGAGGTGGAAAGATGGAGTGAAAAAGATTTAGAGTGATCGGGGCCTGAACATGCAGGAGGTTCACGTGAAAGGAGGGCAAGGAATAGAGTGAATTGGATCGATGTGGTATACCGGGGTTGACGTGCTGTCAGTGGATTGAATAAGGGCAAGTGAAGCGTCTGGGGTAAACCATGGAAAGCTGTGTAGGTATGTATATTTGCGTGTGTGGACTTATCTATATACATGTGTATAGGGGTGAGTTGGGCCATTTCTTTCGTCTGTTTCCTTGCGCTACCTCGCAAACGCGGATGACAGCGACAAAGCAGAAAAAAAAGGAAAAAAAAAAAAAAAAAAATATATATATATATATATATATATATATATATATATATATATATATATATATATATATATATATTTTTTTTTTTTTTTTTTTTTTTATACTTTGTCGCTGTCTCCCGCGTTTGCGAGGTAGCGGAAGGAAACAGACGAAAGAAATGGCCCAACCCCCCCCCCCCTACACATGTACATACACACGTCCACACACGCAAATATACATACCTACACAGCTTTCCATGGTTTACCCCAGACGCTTCACATGCCTTGATTCAATCCACTTACAGCACGTCAACCCCGGTATACCACATCGATCCAATTCACTCTATTCTTTGCCCTCCTTTCACCCTCCTGCATGTTCAGGCCTCGATCACACAAAAATTTTTCACTCCATCTTTCCACCTCCAATTTGGTCTCCCTCTTCTCCTCGTTCCCTCCACCTCCGACATATATATCCTCTTGGTTAATCTTTCATCACTCATTCTCTCCATGTGACCAAACCATTTCAAAACACCCTCTTCTGCTCTCTCAACCACGCTCTTTTTATTTCCACACATCTCTCTTACCCTTACATTACTTACTCGATCAAACCACCTGACACCACACATTGTCCTCAAACATCTCATTTCCAGCACATCCATCCTCCTGCGCACAACTCTATCCATAGTCCACGCCTCGCAACCATACAACATTGTTGGAACCACTATTCCTTCAAACATACCCATTTTTGCTTTCCGAGATAATGTTCTCGACTTCCACACATTCTTCAAGGCTCCCAGAATTTTCGCCCCCTCCCCCACCCTATGATCCACTTCCGCTTCCATGGTTCCATCCGCTGCCAGATCCACTCCCAGATATCTAAAACATTTCACTTCCTCCAGTTTTTCTCCATTCAAACTCACCTCCCAATTGAATTGACCCTCAACCCTACTGTACCTAATAACCTTGCTCTTATTCACATTTACTCTTAACTTTCTTCTTTCACACACTTTACCAAACTCAGTTACCAGCTTCTGCAGTTTCTCACATGAATCAGCCACCAGCGCTGTATCATCAGCGAACAACAACTGACTCACTTCCCAAGCTCTCTCATCCCCAACAGACTTCATACTTGCCCCTCTTTCCAAAACTCTTGCATTCACCTCCCTAACAACCCCATCCATAAACAAATTAAACAACCATGGAGACATCACACACCCCTGCCGCAAACCTACATTCACTGAGAACCAATCACTTTCCTCTCTTCCTACACGTACACATGCCTTACATCCTCGATAAAAACTTTATATATATATATATATATATATATATATATATATATATATATATATATATATATATATATATATATATATATATATATATATATATATATATATATATATATATATATATATACACATGTACGTAATTCATGATATCTGCCTTTATTCATTCCCATCGCCACTCCGCCACACATAAAGTAACAACCCTCTCCCCCTGCATGTGCACGAGGTAACGCTAGGAAAAGACAACAAAGGTCACATTCGTTCACACTCAGTCTCTAGCTGCCATGTATAATGCTCTTAAACTACAGCTCCCTTTCCATATCCAGGCCCCACAGAACTTTCCATGCTTTGCCCCAGACGCTTCACAAGCACTGGTTCAATCCATTGACAGCGCGTCGACCCCGGGATACCACATCGCTCCAATTCACTCTATTCCTTGCACGCCTTTCTCCCTCCTGTATGTTCAGGCCCCGATCACTCAAAATCTTTTCCACTCCATCTTTCCACCTCCAATTTGGTCTCCCACTTCTCGTTCCCTCTACCTCTGACACATATATCCTCTTGGTCAATCTTTCCTCACTCATTCTCTCCATGTGACCAAACCATATCAAAACACCCTCTTCTGCTCTCTCAACCAAACTCTTTTTATTGCCAGAGATCTCTCGTACCCTATTATTACTTGCTCGATCAAACCATCTCACACCACATATTGTCCTCAAACATCTCATTTCCAGCGCATCCAACCTCCTCGGCACAATTCTATCTATAGCTCACACCTTGCACCCATATAACATTGTTGGAACCACTATTCCTTCAAACATACCCATTTCTGCTTTCCGAGATAATGTTCTCGACTTCCACACATTCTTCAACGCTCCCCCAACTTTCGCCCCTTCCCCACCCTATGATTCACTTCCGCTTCCACGGTTCCATCCGCTGCCAAATCCACTCCCAGATATCTAAAACACTTCACTTTCTCCAGTTCTTCTCCATTCAAACTTACCTCCCAGTTGATTTGTCCTTCAACCCTACTGTACCTAATAACCTTGCTTTTATTGATATTTACTCTCAGCTTTCTTGTTTCACACACTTTACCAAAGTATATATATATACATATATAAATATATATATATATATATATATATATATATATATATATATATATATATATATATATATATATATATATATATATATATTTTTTTTTTTTTTTTTTTTCATACTTTTCGCTATTTCCCGCGATAGCGAGGTAGCGTTAAGAACAGAGGACTGGGCCTTTGAGGGATTATCCTCACCTGGACCTCTTCTCTGTTACTTCTTTTGGAAAAAAAAAAAAAAAAAAAGAAACGAGAGGGGAGGATTTCCAGCCCCCCGCTCCCTTCCCTTTTAGTCGCCTTCTACGACACGCAGGGATACGTGGGAAGTATTCTTTCTCCCCTATCCCCAGGGAAAATATATATATATATATATATATATATATATATATATATATATATATATATATATATATATATATATATTTTTTTTTTTTTTTTTTGTTTTTGCCGCTGTCTCCCGCGTCTGCGAGGTAGCGCAAGAAAACAGACGAAAGAAATGGCCCAACCCACCCCCATACACATGTATATACATACGTCCACACACTCAAATATACATACCTACACAGCTTTCCATGGTTTACCCCAGACGCTTCACATGCCTTGATTCAATCCACTGACAGCACGTCAACCCCGGTATACCACATCGCTCCAATTCACTCTATTCCTTGCCCTCCTTTCACCCTCCTGCATGTTCAGGCCCCGATCACACAAAATCTTTTTCACTCCATCTTTCCACCTCCAATTTGGTCTCCCTCTTCTCCTCGTTCCCTCCACCTCCGACACATATATCCTCTTGGTCAATCTTTCCTCACTCATTCTCTCCATGTGCCCAAACCATTTCAAAACACCCTCTTCTGCTCTGTCAACCACGCTCTTTTTATTTCCACACATCTCTCTTACCCTTACGTTACTTACTCGATCAAACCACCTCACACCACACATTGTCCTCAAACATCTCATTTCCAGCACATCCATCCTCCTGCGCACAACTCTATCCATAGCCCACGCCTCGCAACCATACAACATTGTTGGAACCACTATTCCTTCAAACATACCCATTTTTGCTTTCCGAGATAATGTTCTCGACTTCCACACATTCTTCAAGGCTCCCAGAATTTTCGCCCCCTCCCCCACCCTATGATCACTTCCGCTTCCATGGTTCCATCCGCTGCCAGATCCACTCCCAGATATCTAAAACACTTCACTTCCTCCAGTTTTTCTCCATTCAAACTCACCTCCCAATTGACTTGACCCCCAACCCTACTGTACTTAATAACCTTGCTCTTATTCACATTTACTCTTAACTTTCTTCTTTCACACACTTTACCAAACTCAGTCACCAGCTTCTGCAGTTTCTCACAAGAATCAGCCACCAGCGCTGTATCATCAGCGAACAACAACTGACTCACTTCCCAAGCTCTCTCATCCCCAACAGACTTCATACTTGCCCCTCTTTCCAAAACTCTTGCATTCACCTCCCTAACAACCCCATCCACAAACAAATTAAACGACCATATGACATCACACACCCCTGCCGCAAACCTACATTCACTGAGAACCAATCACTTTCCTCTCTTCCTACACGTACACATGCCTTACATACTCGATAAAAACTTTTCACTGCTTCTAACAACTTGCCTCCCACACCATATATTCTTAATACCTTCCACAGAGCATCTCTATCAACTCTATCATATGCCTTCTCAAGATCGATTAATGCTACATACAAATCCATTTGCTTTTCTAAGTATTTCTCACATACATTCTTCAAAGCAAACACCTGATCCACACATCCTCTGCCACTTCTGAAACCATACTGCTCTTCCCCAATCTGTTGCTCTGTACATGCCTTCACCCTCTCAATCAATACCCCCCCATATAATTTACCAGGAATACTCAACAAACTTATACCTCTGTAATTTGAGCACTCACTCTTATCCCCTTTGCCTTTGTACAATGGCACTATGCACGCATTCCGCCAATCCTCAGGCACCTCACCATGAGTCATACATACACTAAATAACCTTACGAACCAGTCAGTAATACAGTCACCCCCTTTTTTAATAAATTCCACTGCAATACCATCCATACCTGCTGCCTTGCCGGCTCTCATCTTCCGCAAAGCTTTTACTACATCTTCTCTGTTTACCAAATCATTTTCCCTAACCCTCTCACTTTGCACACTACCTCGACCAAAACACCCTATATCTGCCACTCTATCATCAAACACATTCAACAAACCTTCAAAATAATCACTCCATCTCCTTCTCACATCACCACTACTTGTTATCACCTCCCCATTTGCGCCCTTCACTGAAGTTCCCATTTGCTCCCTTGTCTTACGCACTTTATTTACCTCCTTCCAGAATATCTTTTTATTCTACCTAAAATTTAATGATACTCTCTCACCCCAACTCTCATTTGCCCTCTTTTTCACCTCTTGCACCTTTCTCTTGACCTCCTGTCTCTTTCTTTTTTACATCTCCCACTCAGTTGCATTTTTTCCCTGCAAAAATCGTCCAAATGCCTCTCTCTTCTCTTTCACTAATAATCTTACTTCTTCATCCCACCACTCACTACCCTTTCTAATGAACCCACTTCCCACTCTTCTCATGCCACAAGCATCTTTTGCGCAATCCATCACTGATTCCCTAAACACATCGCATTCCTCCCCCACTCCCCTTCCTTCCATTGTTCTCACCTTTTTCCATTCTGTACTCAGTCTGTTCTGGTACTTCCTCACACAAGTCTCCTTCCCTAGCTCACTTACTCTCACCACCCTCTTTACCCCAACATTCACTCTTCTTTTCTGAAAACCCATACAAATCTTCACCTTAGCCTCCACAAGATAATGATCAGACATCCCTCCCGTTGCACCTCTCAGCACATTAACATCCAAAAGTCTGTCTTTCGCGCGCCTGTCAATTAACACGTAATCCAATAACGCTCTCTGGCCATCTCTCCTACTTACATACGTATACTTATGTATATCTCGCTTTTTAAACCAGGTATTCTCAATCACCAGTCCTTTTTCAGCACATAAATCTACAAGCTCTTCACCATTTCCATTTATAACACTGAACACCCCATGTATACCAATTATTCCCTCAACTGCCACATTACTCACCTTTGCATTCAAATCACCCATCACTATAACCCGGTCTCGTGCATCAAAACCACTAACACACTCATTCAGCTGCTCCCAAAACACTTGCCTCTCATGATCTTTCTTCTTATGCCCAGGTGCATATAATCACCCATCTCTCTCCATCAACTTTCAGTTTTACCCATATTAATCGAGAATTTACTTCCTTACATTCTATCACATACTCCCACAACTCCTGTTTCAGGAGTACTGCTACTCCTTCCCTTGCTCTTGTCCTCTCACTAACCCCTGACTTTACTCCCTAGACATTCCCAAACCACTCTTCCCCTTTACCCTTGAGCTTCGTTTCACTCAGAGCCAAAACATCCAGGTTCCTTTCCTCAAACATACTACGTATCTCTCCTTTTTTCACATCTTGGTTACATCTATACACATTTAGACACCCCATATATATATATATATATATATATATATATATATATATATATATATATATATATATATATATATATATATATATATATTGGGCCAGGTGAGGGTATTCCCTCAAAGGCCCAGTCCTCTGTTCTTAACGCTACCTCGCTAATTCGGGAAATGGCGAATAGTTTGAAAAAAAAAGAAAAAAAGAAATATATATATATATACATATATATATATATATATTTATATATATATATATATATATATATATATATATATATATATATATATATATATATATATATATATATATATACATATGCATATATATATATATATATATATATATATATATATATATATATATATATATATATATATATATATATATATATATATATATATATATATATATATATATATATATATATATATATATATATATATATATATATATATATATATATATATATATATATATATATATATATATATATATATATATATATATATATATATATATATATATATATATATATATATATATATATATATATATATATATATATATATATATATATATATATGTATATTATTCCTGGGGATAGGGGAGAAAGAATACTTCCCACGTATTCCCTGCGTGTCGTAGAAGGCGACTAAAAGGGGAGGGTGCGGGGGCCTGGAAATCCTCCCCTCTCGTTTTTTTTTAATTCTCCAAAAGAAGGAACAGAGAACGAGGCCAGGTGAGGATATCCCCTCAGATGCCCAGTACTCTGTTCTTAACGCTACCTTGCTAGCGCCGGAAATGGCGAATAGTTTGAAAGAAAACAAAAGAAGATATATATATATATATATATATATATATATATATATATATATATATATATATATATATATATATATATATATATATATATATATATATATATATATATATATTATCTGAAACCACAACTATTCCCCAATCTGGTGCTCTGTACAAGCCTTTACCTTTCAGTCAATACTCTTCCATATAATATTTTAAGAATACTGAACAAAATTATGCCTGTGCAAGTCATACATTCACGTTCATCCCCTTTGTTTTTGTACAATGGCACTATGTATGCATTCCGCCAATCCTCAAGCACTTCACCATGATCCATACATACACTGAAAACCCTTGCCAACCAATCAACCACATAGTCATCTCCTTTTCTAATAAATTCCACAATGATACCATCCAAACCCGCAGCCTTGCCGACTTTCACCTTATGCAAAGCTTTCACGACCTCTACTCTGTTTACCAAACAATTCTCCCTGATCTTCTCACTTTGCACACCTCCCCGACCAAAAACACCCTATATCTACCACTTTCTCATCAAATGAATTGTACAAACCTTCAAATTACTCATTCCATCTTCTTCTCACTTCATCACTACTTGTTATTACCTCGCTATTTGCACCCTTCATCGATGTTCTCATTTGTTCTCTTGTCTTGCGCACTTTATTTACCTCCTTCCAAAACATCTTTTTATTCTTAATAAAATCTAATGATACGCTCTCACCCCAAATCTTATTTGCACTCTTTTTCAACTTTTTCACCTTTCTCTTAACCTCCTGCCGCTTTCTTTAATACATCTCCCAGTCATTTCCACTACTTCTCTTCAAAGATCATCCAAATGCCACTCTACTCGCTTTCACTAACAAGGTATTTGTGTTGAAAAATGTATTTGAGAAATACTCAGAAAAGCATATAGATTTGTATGCAGAATTTATGGATTTGGAGAAGGCATATGATAGGGTTGATAGTGATGGTTTATGGAAGGATTTAAGAGTATATGGTGTGTAGGTAATTTGCTAGAAGCGGTGAAAAGTTTTTACCAAAGATGTAAGGTATGTGTACGAGTAGGAAGAGAGGAAAGTGATTGGTTCCCAGTAATTGTCGGTTTACGGCAGGGGTGCGTGATGTCTCCATGGTTGTTTAATTTGTTTACGGATGGCGTGATTAGGTAGGTGAATGCAACAGTTTTAGAGAGAGGAGCAAGTATGCAGTCTGTTGTGGATGAGAGAGCTTGGAAAAGTAAGTCAGCTGTTGTTCTTTGATAATACAGCATTGGTGGCTTACTTGGGTGAGAAACTGAAGAAGTTGGTGATTGAGTTTGGTAAAGTGTGTGAAAGAAGAAAATTGAGAGGAATTTGTGGATAAGAACAAGGTTATTAGGTTAAGTAGTGTTGAGTGACAAGTTAACTGGGATGTAAGTATGAATGGAGAAAAACTGGTGGAAGCGAAGTGTTTTAGTTTTGTGGGAGTGGACTTGGCATCGGATGGAACCATGGAAGCGGAAGTGAGTCACAGGGTTGGGGAGGGTGCGAAAGTTCTGGGAGCGTTGAAGAATGAGTGGAAAGCGAGAACGTTATCTCAGAAATGAAAAATGGGTATGTTTGAAGGAGTAGTGGTTCCAACATTACTATATGCGTGCGAGGTATGGGCTATAGATAGGGTAGTGCGGAGACGGGTGGATGTGATGCAAATGAAATGTTTGAGGACAATATGTGGTGTGAGGTGGTTTGATCGAGTAAGTGATGAATGGGTCAAGAGAGATGTGTGGTAATAAAAAGAGTGTGGTTGAAAGATTAGAAGAAGGTGGGTTGATATGATTGGGACACAAGGAGAGAATGAGTGAGGAAATTTGACAAAGAGGATATATGTGTCAGAGGTGGAAGGAAGAAGAAGCGAGAGAGCAAATTGGAGGTGGAAGGAAGAAGTGAAAAAGATTTTGAGCAAACGGGACCTGAACATACATGAGGGTGAAAGGTGAATTGGAACGATATGGCATACCGGGATGGATGTGCTGTCAATGGATTGAACCAGGGCATGTGCAGCATCTGGTGTAAACCATGGAAAGTTCTCTGGGGCCTGGATGTTGAAAGGGAGTTGGGGTTTCGTTGCATTACACATGGCAGCTAGAGATTGAGTGTAAACAACTGTGGCCGTTTTTGTCTTTCCATGGCGCTACTCAGCGGCGGGCGGGCGAGTGGGTAAGTAAAGGGGGGGGGAGGGGATATTTTATATGTGGCCTTCCATATCTGGCGCTGCCCCACGCCACAAGAAACAGCATCGCTACCCCCTTCTTCAGCGAGGTAGCACCAGGAAAA